>NW_027225664.1:0-223000 GCF_038994185.2 Dermacentor albipictus
AAAATTCACATCATATCCTCAACTGAGCGCATAAACTTTCTGGATCACAACAATATACGATTGACAATGGTGAACTAGAAGACGTAGAGCGCGGATAGGAAACCTGTTTCTAGAGCACATAACTAACAGTACCTAGAATATACCAGCCACCATCCCAGACATTGCAAACAAGGCATCTTTAAAGGCCAAGCCACACGACTACGTCGCATTTGCGTTGAAAACCAAGACTACATAGATAGACTCGATCACCTTAAAGAAACGCTATCAAACAGGAACCACCCAAACAGTGACCTTCAAACAGCTTACATCGCTGCAACCAAACTTGATCGAGCCGAGGTCCTCAAGCCCCGCCCGAAGATCACAAGAACAACAACGCCTCTTCTTACTACTAAATTCTCAAACGCACTCCCAAACGTGAATAACATCCTAAGTAAATACTACCCGATTCTCACCAGCAACCAGAAACTTAAGATGATTTTTTCCCGACCCTCCCAGAGTAGCCTACAGACGCAACACTAATTTTAAAGATGTTCTTGTGCACGCCAAACTACAGAAAAAGAAGAAGTTGGGAACCAATCCCTGTGGTCGCCCCAGGTGCTCTACATGCAAACACATTCAATCCACTACTACAATAAAAAGTACAGCGTCGAATTACACACACAAAGTAACTTCGGCTTTCACCTGCACATCAAGCAATGTAGTCTACTGTCTAGAATGCGCCGCTTGTAGCAAACAATACATAGGTGAGACCGGACAACAAACCAATACAAGACTCAATGGTCACCGCGCGGACACAAAACACAATTTACCCAAAGCAGTAGCCAGCCACTTTAATGAACATGGACATATGTTTGACAAAGCAAGGCTCTATATACTACAAACAAATTTCCGTTCCCCTCGCGAAAGGAAGTACACGGAATCATACCTCATACACAAGTTTAATTGCCTACACCCGACAGGAATTAATTTGGCACGCGGCAACTTAGAATCTTTAAAAGCTGTAACTTAAATCTGAAACTCTCATATCATCAACCAATACACAAAACACATTAGGCCACCAGCCAACTTTAATTCTTAACCTCACCTACTCTTTCATTTCGGAGGAAAAAGGGGGAGAGGGGGAGAGAGGAGGAAGGGAAAAAGAAAGGAGAAAAAAAATTTCCTGCCTACTACTCAATTTAATGTACTCTTTCAGGATTTTACGTCTATACCAAGTGTACTACGATCCCCTTCTTCCATGTACACTTGCCCGCGCCCGCTTCTGCACGCGTCGCCCTCCTGTTTGCTATACCGATTTCGCCCCCCCCCCTTCCCCCTTACCCCTTTTTTAGTCTTTTTTTTTGAAACCCCCTCGACAACACATTCCGAAGTCAATATGCCTTTTTCGGCGCCTCAACCATCGCCTTCTGGATGCCGCCGTAACGACACCTACGTTAAGCGCGTGGGGCAGTGCCCCTTGAAAGACCATGCCGCTGCCTTTCAGTCACCCCACCATTGCACCGCAGACTCCCCGTCGCCACCTTAACTATTTCAAAATTACTCGACCTATTGCTTGACCGGCCGTTCTAATGCCTCAAAAACATGCCGCCAACGACTCCCCCGGATTACCTCCTAACCCTTCGCATCCCCAACACGCTCCCAAGCCCCCGTATTTCTTAAAGATTTCATTTTTCTCTTTCTTTTTCTTTCACCCCCCCCCCCCTTTGTTGTGTCTTGGTACGGCCCTGGCACCCCCCTGCTTTTTTTTTCCTTCTTTTCCCCTTTTTTCTGCTTCTATTTCTTTTCTTTCCTCCCCGCGTGCCCACTCTCAGGCTCTTGTCCCTTCGTCTTGAGAATGAGGCTCACAGACGTCGGACGGCAGCGCCTGTTCCCTCTTGTAATCTCTCTCTTTAAAACCAGCCGCCAGCGACAACACCCGCACGTGACGTCACTGCACTAACCCTTTAAAACTAACACGCCGAGGATGACGAGGCCGCCTTTGACGAAGATAGGTCCACCTATCGAAACGTTGGCCAGCCTGTCTGAGGTACTTCAACCCTGTTTTAAAAAAGTTTATACCACAGTGTGCCCTTCCATTCTTGCCAGCCCCCTTTCTTGCAACGGTAGTATAGCCACACAAGGTTAACCCTTGCCACCACGCAGAAATGAAGTAATAAAAGAGAGACAGAAAGGAGAAGGAGAGAAGCAAAGATTCGAGAGAGAGAGAGAAGAAGCGACTTCGAGGAGAGTTTCAGAGACTGGAGTGGTCTGCCGATTCGCCTGGGGATCGGCCATCTACGGGAAGGCAGAGGCAAAGAGGTAATGAGCCGCCGGGAATAGAAGTGTGTGTTGCCTCCGCCGGGGGGAACTTAAAGTTCCGAACACCCGGCATCGGCTCAACCCCCCAGGTGTATCCCTTTCCCCGAACACGGACTAAGCGCGCATGGCTACACGCGGGAGAGTCCAACCCTCATGTGCTCGGGTACGTGGTGTTGCAAGACAACAAACGCCTGCTGACGCACATGCTCCTGCGGGGAAAATGCGATATGTAGTTGAGAAAGAGAGCAAGGAGTGCAAAATGGACATTCCAAATTTAAATGCTGAACAAATAACAAATATAGTCACTAGAGTCAAGAAGAACTTGAAAGGGTGGGAATATAGCGAACTTCTAAGTGGACTAACGACCGCAATACGCAAATAGAAATAACATATTCGTTGAAAACAAAAAAGATACCGAAAAGCTGGTGGAACAAGGAGATACGAGAAGCGATCGCCGAAGGACAGAAAACATCCCGAGAGCACAGGCAGGCAAAGAAGGCGCAGTTGATGCAGAATGGAGTAGCCAGTAAATGAGAAATATAATGAGAGAGAAACTCTATGGTACAAATACTGGTGGAAGCAAAAATAAAAATGAAAGTGAACGTTGGTTGTCAGAAATACGTGAGAAAAAGAAGTCCGCACCTTGAATATTTTGGAACCACAAAAAATGATTAAGGAGGAAGTCGACAACAATACAGCAACATATCCTAGACGAAGATGGAAACAAACTGGAAGGGGAAGGAACATTAAATTAAATGCGAAAAATACCAGCCGAATCTTTCGAAAGCAATAACGAGGTTGTACTTGAGAAAAAAAAGCATAAAAGAGAACCACACGGAAAAGAAGCTGGTGCTGACAGAGTTCAACTGGACGAAAGTTGAAAAGAAAATTCCGAAGCGCACAGCCACAGATCTAGACGATGTTCCCGTTAGGATTAATGATGTAGTAGGACCAAAAAGAAAGGAAGCTCTGGTGAAGGCCGTGGAAAAAAGCATTAAAAGATAGACGAATACCAGACAGTTGGCGACAAATAGGAAGAATTTAAATGATAAAGGTAAGGGGGAGAAAGATAGGTAAGGTGTAGTGGGGTAAGAGGTAAGGGGGAGAAAGCAGATTGACTCGTATAACCTGTATTTTTGTTTATTTATTTATTTGAGTACCCTAAGGGCCCGTTAGAGCATTACATAGGGGGGACGAAAAAGTTCAAGCATGAGTCAAATGTGTACAATGCAAATATATGAAGGCATTAGGAACCATAAAAAATGATCTAAACATCTAGCAGAAGGAAACTAAAAAAGAAAGAAAGAAAGAAAAGGGTAACGAAGTTTATACAATGTTTAGTAGCGTGAAACATATATAGGAACCTAAAATGCGATGCAAACAATCAGTACCCATCAGAACACGAGTTTAAGGATACAATCAAATGATGATTTAGGTAAACAGCCTACACAGATGCATATAAGATGAAACGGAATGAATTTTATACAATGCCAAGCACATGAAAACACTATTTAGGTAAATATTCAAGGAAATGTGGGATCGGACAGGTTGATACTCTCTAAAAGGTTAGCAGTGCTGCATGAAATAATGATGATTCCGTAAGCGAGAGAATGTTTGCAGGTAGCGAGTTCCATTCGGCAATAGATAAAACTAGAGGCGAATTTCGATAAGCGTTAGTCCTGGCAAATATAGGTTTTACTTTATGAACATGGTCTGTGCGGGTCGAGATGCGGGGAGCGGGAAGAATATGGGCTCGAGCGAATGCAGTGTTGCTGCGGTAAAGGGTATGGAAGAAGGACAACCGTGATAATTTCCTGCGCATGTCAAGTGAAGGGAGATTAAGTAATTTCTTTAAATCGGACACACTTTGATATCGAGAGTATGAAGTTAAGATGAACCGCGCAGCTTTATTTTGAACTGATTCGAGTAGGTTCGTGAGATTAGAGTGATGGGGGTGCCAAATTGTGGACGCATGTTGTAAAGAAGGCCTGATAAGAGAACTGTATGCGCGAAGTCTGGTATCTGTGTTAGCAAGCTGTAAGTGCCGTTTCAGGTAACCAAGTTTTTTGCGTGCTTTTGTGGTGATGTGTTCAATGTAAGCATTCCAGGTTAAATTGGAGGTAAACAGGACACCCAAGTACTTGATTGAAGATACGGAGTCAGGAGTGATACCGCGTATTGTATATCTGTCAGAGGTAGGTCGAGTTATTGAAGTAAATTTTACGTGTTTAGTTTTGGCTATGTTAATTTCCATCTGCCATATGTCACACCAGTCAGTTAGTTTTGGTAAATCAGACTGCAGCACAGAGATGTTGGCAGGGCAGCTTATTTCATTGTACAAGACGCAGTCATCTGCGAAGAGACGTATTTGTGAGGTAACATTAGTTGCGATGTCATTGATGTATATTAAAAATAGCACTGGCCCAAGGACGGATCCTTGAGGAACTGCCGAAGGCACGTGAGTGCGGTTAGAAAAGCAGTTGTTGAGATTGATTACTTGAAATCGGTTCGTTAGAAACTACTCAATGCATCGCGTCGTGTTGTAGTCAAGCTGTAAGTTTCTAACCTTCCGTTTCAGTCGATTATGAGGCACCCGGTCGAAAGCTTTGGAAAAAATAAAAATGGCGTCTGTACTAATCAATCTGTGCAAAGAAATGTGAATATCTGTTACAAGTTCATAAAGTTGCGTCTGACATGAGCTATTTTGGCGAAAGCCATGTTGGTTATTGAGGAGCAGGTTATTATCGTTAAGATAATCTATATTGCGAGAGTATATGACGTGTTCCAGTAATTTGCCGCAAATAGATGTCAGTGATATAGGTCTGTAATTATTAGGGTCTGCTGTATCACGAAATTTATACACCGGTATAACTAATGCTGATTTCAAATCTTCCGGTAGGCACCCTGTATCGAGTGATTGCTGAAATGTTAGAGATAACAAAACTGAAGAGTAGTGTGAGGTTAATTTATGACGTTTAGCACTTATACCGTCAGAACATGGGCTGGGTTTATGAGGAAGCCTGTGAATTGCACGAGAGACACCATTTTCCGTTATTATGATGGATGAAAAAGGGAATCGAATAGATGGTTGTTCAAGTATGTGAGTGTTATCAAGCGGCAGTTGACTTTGACTTTATAGAAATATAGACAATACACAGTTGTTCTTGTGAAGAGGGCTAAAGGTGACACACGTGGTCACCTGACTAGGCCCTGACACCCTGAATTCACGCAGGCAGGGATTCGACATGGTAAGTTACGAAGTACAAACAATTTTTTTTACAGGAACACTACAACAATGCACATTGAGCAATATACATACACTGTACATTCAAGTCATTCTAATTAAGAATGTATAATATCTACAAACATGTTCACTTGACCCCCCCACCCAAAAAAAAAACAAAGCAAGGAATCCTAACTGGATCTCCTATACGACAATAAAAAAAATGTTCACATGACAAATATGTTTACTTGACCAAAAAAATTTCGTTAGTAAACTACAAGTTCGTTAGTAAAAACTGCAGAGAAGCATTTGTTAAATAGCTCAATGCTATGTTTTGTGTTAAGCACTGCTCCGCTCTCGGAAATTAGTAAGGGAGCAGTGTGATTTGGTTTTGGGTTAACTAGTTGCAAAAACCTTTTCGGATTAGTTTTTATCATATTGGGAAGGGTGCAATTAAACACTTGTCTTTAGCTTCGAGAATTGTAGTTTCTGTATGGCGTGCTATGGTTTCGTAATTTTGCTAGTCTTCCGGAGCATTTGTTCGGACAGCTTTTCTGAACGCTCTTTTTTTCTTGTTTATAGACTTCTTCACTTCGCGGTTAAACCACGGATCGTTTTGCCTTGAGCTGATGGTCATTTTTGGTACACATGTACTTTCAACTTCATTGAGTTTATCGCGGAACAAGCTCCAGTTATCATCCACCGTTCTGTTTTGAAAATTGTTTGCAAAGTCTGCTCTAAATGAGACTAACATATCAATATTTCCCCCAGTGTCGGTGCGTGCGTAGTTGAGAATGCATTCTTTCGCTGTATTTTTCTTGGCACGTTTCAATGCAAAGGAACATTGCACCACCCTGTGATCACTTAACGGTTCTAGTACACGTGTCGCAGCAAGGTATGGATGATTTGTTAAAATAATATCTAGTATGTGTTCACCCCGAGTTGGTTCGCGCACGACTTGAGTTATGTGATGAAAATACAAGGTTTGTAGAAAGTGAAGACAGATCTGTTGCTATTTTCCTTTAATGAAGAAGTTGACCACTCGATACCTGGGTAATTAAAGTCACCCCCTAATATCAGTATGCATTTTGGGAACTGGGATAAGACCTAATATAAGGTATCATTGAAAAAATGAACAAATTCCAAACGGCTATCAGGTGGACGATAGCATGCACCAATGACACATTGCGCATGTCCGATACGTGCAGAGACCCACACAATTTAAAGAGGAGAGACGATTATCACTAGAGACGGTTGATAGTCACCGTTAATGACAACAATAACTCCGCCACCTTGGAGGCCTTGCCGGTCCTTTCGAAAGATTACAAAACATGGGTGAAGTGCAAGTTCGCTGTTAGTAATTTCACTGGAAAGCCACGTTTCCATACCTATTATTATATCTGTGGTGCAAGAATGTATGAGCGTTTTCAGTGCATCAATTTTATGAAAAAGGCTGCGGAAATTTGCTAAGAGCAACGAGACTGCATGTACGGACGTAAGCTTACGCCTCTCAGTTGTTTTTCGTCAATTACTGGAAGGTTGGTTCCTTGCAGCATCCTGTACAACATTATTAGTGACTGAATCAAACCGGTAACGGAACCTTTAAAATGTAGAGACATAAAACGAATAGAAAGGCGTTCGTTTCCTTCACGATTGCTCTTAGCAAACTCGTGCAACTTCCTACGAGCCAACTGTACCTTAGGCGAAAAGTCTTCTTCTATCCACACTTTAGGGGACGCGAGTTTTTTGAGATTGTGGGCATTTTGTAGGACATCTGTTTTAGATTTAAAGTTGACGAATGAATGAATGTGTGTCTTTTAGTGGCGCAAGGGCCAGATATGGCCAAAGAGCGCCAAGACAGTGTTAGTGATTTCGCGGTGGAATGATGAGTTCTGTGAAGAAGATGTGACTTGGCTGTAAATTGGCCTAAAAATAGTCGCTGTAAAGTGCGTAAAATCTACGTGCTATAAAATTATGGCGATGACTAATGACGAATGCTATGAACATTAAAATCCATCGTAGAAGAATGATGCAAAATATAAAATGTATAGGATGGTAAAATTACTTGGAGCACTGCCGCCTCGCCAGAGCCCTAAACACAAGGGCCTAGAGGCGCGTGCTATACGAAAGAGCCATCACAGCGGCATCCTCTGAAGAGAGGACCTGCTACGAACATGTGGGGCTAAAACATGCAAGACAACATCTTTCAGAAAACTAAGGGCTGCGTTGGTGTCAATTAAAGGTTCTGGGCCGAGTAGCATTACCGGATGTAGGGGAATGTGCTGCCGGTATGCTAAGGAAGAATGTTTCCTTCTTTCAGATTCGGTTGCCCGACACTCGAGGAGGACGTGGAGCACGGTCAGCCTCTCCCTGCATCTACCGCAGGTTGGAGGATCATTTTCAGTGAGTAGAAAGTTATGCGTGCCAAATGTGTGTCCTATTCTGAGGCGACAGAATAGGACATCTGTTCGCCGTGATTTTGTTACGGGGGGCCAAGAACCTACCTGCGGCTTTATCACGAGCAGTTTGTAATTTACTTCTGCGTCCCACATACGTTGCCAATGGTTTCGCAGTTTTCTTCTTAAGAACAGCTTCAGGTCTGTGATAGGGACCGAAGCAGTAGGACTAACTGCATGGAATGAAATTGATGTGGCCATCTGGTCCGCTAGTACGTTTGCCTCGATGCCCCTATGTCCAGGCGCCCAGCATATAATCACATGTTGGTTAGATATATATGCTTTACACAGTACGGAGTAGACTTCATTAATTACCGGATTTTTGTGGCTACAGAAAGACATCATGGCCTTCACAACACTGAGGGAGTCCGTATATATAACTGATTTCTGGAGTTTTGATTTATTTATATGCTTTACGACCGACAGCAGCGCGTAAGCCTCAGTCGTTAAGATACTAGTTTCCGGATGCAGTACATCGGTTTCCGAGAAAGATGGACCGACGGCTGCATAGGACACCTCGTCATGTGACTTCGATGCGTCTGTGTAGAACTCCGTGCAAGAGTATTTGTGCTGGAGTTCCCGGAAATGCATTTGGATTTCAATCTCTGGAGCGTTTTTTGTAACTTGCATGAAAGATATATCGCATTGTATCAGCGGCCACTCCCAAGGAGGTAGCAGCTTGGCTGCATGCATTGGGCGAAGCTCGAGGAGCGGAACATGCATTTCATGACCAAGCTCCCTCACACGCAGCGAGAAAGGCTGTCTTACGGAGGGACGATTATGAAAGAGTGCAGCTTATGTCATCTCGTTAACGGTATTATAACACGGATGTTGAGGATTAGAGTGGACTTTCAGAAAATATGTTTGGCTGATGTATGTTATGTGGATATGAAGTGACCACCCATTCGATTCTGCATATAAACTTTCAACGGGACTTGTCCTGAAAGCGCCCGTGGCTAAACGGATATCCAGATGGTGAACAGGGTCTAGCATCTTTAGCGCACTCGGGGTGGCAGAATGATAGATCACGGCACCATAATCTAATCGTGAATGAATCGGGCTCTTATAGAGATTAATTAAGCACTTCCTGTCACTACCCCACGTAGTCTGGGATAGGAGTTTCATTAGGTTCATTGTCTTCAGACATTTTTCTTTAAGTTGTTTAATGTGGGGGAAGAAAGTGAGTCTGTAGTGAAGTATGACACCTAGAAATTTGTGTTCTTTGACTTGGCGTATCTGTTGTCCACATAGTTCTAAGCAAGGATCGGGGATCAGGCCTCTCTTTCTTGTAAAAAGAACCCAAGAACTAACTTTTGTTAGGATTGACCTTAAAACCATTTTTGTCTGCCCACATAGACACTTTGTTCAGGCCATTCTGTACCTGTCTCTCGCAGACTGCGAGGTTGCAAGATTTGAAAGCTATTTGAATGTCATCCACGTAGACAGAGTAAAAGATGGCCGGCGGTAATGAAGCACGAAGCGTGTTCATCTTCATGATAAAGCGCGTGCAGCTGAGCACGCGTCCTTGAGGTACACCCGCTTCTTGGGTAAAAGGACGTGAAAGTACATTGCCGACTTTTACCCGGAAGGTACGATTGGACAGATAGCTTTCTATTAGGTTAAGCGTGTTACCATGGATGCCCATTTCTAACAAGTCTCCCAAGATTCCGTAGCGCCACGTTGTGTCGTATGCCTTCTCCATATCGAGGAATGTGGATAGGAAAAACTGTTTGTGTACAAATGCGTCATGGATATTTGCTTCAATAAGTACAAGGTGATCAGTTGTGGAGCGCCCTTCTCGGAAGCCGCACTGATAAGGATCTAGCATTTCGCTCTGTTCAAGGAAATGAATGAGTCGCCGATTTATCATTTTTTCAAACAACTTACAAATGCAACTTGTGAGGGCTATCGGGTGGTAACTTGCCACTGAGGAAGGATCCTTGCCTTGTTTCAAAACAGGGACCACAATGGCTTCCTTCTATGCGGTTGGAACGTACCCTGCATCCCAGATGGTGTTGAAAAGTGTGAGTAGTGTAACTTGCGTGTCATTGTGTAAGTTTTTGAGCATTTCATACATGATTATATCAGATCCTGGTGCGGAGCTCTTGCATGCGCTCAAGGCAGCTCTCAATGCGGCAATACTAAAGGGTCGGTTGTAAGGCTCATTCTCTCGACATTTTTTTGTTAATGGCTTACGTTCTTCTATTTGTTTGTATTTCAGGAAGGATAGCAAATAATTATTTGAACTTGATACGCTCTCAAAGTGCTCCCCAAGTGAGTTTGCCTGATCTTGCAGTGTATCGCCCTGTGTATTTACCAGAGGGAGTGAATATGTTTGTCCCCCTCTAATTCTATTTACCCTGTTTCAGGCTTTGGCCTCATCTGTAAACGAGTTAATACTCGATAAATAATTCTGCCAGCTTTCTCTTCTGGCCTGTCAGCGGGTTCTCCTACCTTGGGACTCTACTTTTTTAACGTTGACAAGATTTCCTGCAGTGGGCGAAGCGCGTAGAAACCCCCACGCTTTATTCTGATTCCTACGTGTGATTCTGCATTCATCGTTTCACCACGGGACATGCCGCTTGCATGCCGAGCCACTTACTTCACGTACGCTCTTAGATGCGGCATCTATTATGAAGGCTGTGAAGTACTCCACAGCAGCATCGATTTCTAAAGAAGGCATGTCATCCCATGAAATACTAGTTAAGTTTCGGAATTTCTCCCAGTCTGCTGTTTCAATCTTCCACCTAGGAGCCTGTGGTGGATATTCGTTTCCTTTAAGTGTTCTTAATAGTATGGGGAAGTGGTCGCTTCCGTAAGGATTGTTCGTAACTTCCCATTCGAGTTCAGGCAGTAGGGACGGGGCAACTATGCTCAGATCAGTTGAAGAAAAGGTATTGTTTGCAAGACAGCAATAAGTGGGCTTCTTCTTATTCAGAAGGCAAGCACCAGAAGAGAAAAGGAACTGTTCAACAAGACGACCTCGCGCATCTATACGAGAGTCGCCCCAAAGGGACCTCTGCGCATTGAAATCGCCAAGAACAACTTAAGGTTCTGGGAATTGATCTATAAAGGATTGGAATTCATGTTTCGTTAATTTGTAGTGTGGGGGTACGTAATGCGAGCAAATGGTGACGAGTTTATTTAGAAGAACAGCTCGAACAGCCACTTCTTCAAGGGGCGTTTGTAGCTGTAAACGCTGACAGGAGAGACTTTTATGAATAAAAAGGGCAACACCACCTGATGATACGACAGCATCATCGCGATCTTTGCGGAACTTGACATACGGTCGGAGAAAGTTTGTGTGTTGTGGTTTTAAGTGTGTTTCCTGTAGACACAGCACTTTCGGATTGTGTTTTTGGATAAGCTCTTGCAAGTCATGAAGGTTCCATAAGACCTCTTACGTTTCATTGAATAATTTGTTTATCCATATTGAAAGTAAATAAGTGCTCTGTGTATGGAAATGGAGGTGATGCCTTAGGTTACAGAGCTCTTTCGAGGCCCTGTAACGGGGGTTCTGCCCTTTCTGGAGCGTTCGAGGGAGCCTCACCGCTCCTTAGGCGTTTGGTGCGCCTTGAGGACAGGTGCAGTGTTCATTGCCTCTTCTGAGGCGCCGGACACGTGCTCTTGCGAGCGAGAAGTTACATGAGAGAGTCCTGCCTTGGAGGGCAAGACCCCTGCGCCCACCAGCCCGGAGGTTGATGGGGCACCCTGCGGGATTTGGCTGCGCCGGCTGTTGCCAGCGCTGGAAGGGGCCGGGGAGGTTGGGGCAGCCTCGGCTGCGCCCACCTTCGGGGTCGATGGTCCCCTCTGCTGTGTTGACGGAGCAGCGCTAGCGGAAACCGCCGCGGGGGCATATGGCGTAACTGCCGACTCACTGCCTGTGGGTCGGACAGCCGCCGGAGGCCGCTGTGACGCTGCCCCTTTACGCGCCACATCGGCAAAGCTGCTCTTAGACAGGTATGAAACCTGCCTACGTGCCTCTTCGAAAGATATGTTTTCTTTGACTTTGATTGTCACAATCTCCTTTTCTCTTTTCCAGGACGGGCAGGACGGCGAATGTGCGGTATGCTCGCCATCACAGTTGACACAATGTGGAGTTTTCTGGCATGTTTCGGAGGAATGTTTATTGTCACAGCACTTGGCACATGTCAGCCGGCCTCGATAGTTCTGTGAACTGTGGCCGAACCTTTGGCACTTAAAGCATCTAAGAGGATTGGGCACGTATGGCCTAACACGAAGTTTGATATAGTCGGCCTCGATGGACTCGGGGAGGACACTTTAACCGAAAGTGAGTATTAGGTGTTTGGTCTTGATCTCTTTACCATCTCGCCTAATCTTAATTCGCTTAACATTTCTGACATTCTGTTCACTGAAGCCGTCCAAGAGCTCAGCTTCAGTGAGCTCTAGCATGTCATCGTCCGAGACAACGCCGTGGGTGGTGTTCATGGTACGGTACGGTGTTACTGTTACTTGGGTCTCCCCAAATGACACAAGTTTTGGCAGTTTCTCGTATTGCTTCCGATAGTGGAGCTCCAAGAGAAGATCACCACTTGTCATTCTCGACGCCTTATATGCTGTTCCAAAAACTTCAGTTAAAGACTTCGAAACAAGGAACGGTGAAATGTTACGCACTATTTTGTCTGGCTTTTCTGAGTGAATAACATGGAATCGAGGAAAGTTCTGGACTTGTCGTCCGAAAATCTGAAAGAGATCTTCGGTGTGCCCTCGTTTCTGAGGGCGATCAGGTAGTTTAGGAAAAGCGTTTTCCATAAGTACAGTTGGGTTTTCGGCTGCGATGCCGACCACCCACCATGGAGCCCAATAGGAAGTCGTGACAGAAGTTGCTGCTAGAGAAACCCTGCCAACGCCAGCCGTACATCGCTGCTATAACCAAATATACAGCATAACCAAGGCTGGCTAGCTACACAAGGTTAACCCTTGCCTCTGGGAAACTAGGAAGTGAGGAGAAGTGATGAGAAGACAGGAAAGATGCAAAAGTGGGAGAGAAAGACGAAGACTGGAGAGGAGGGCAGGAAAAGGCGACTGCCGATTTCCTCCGGGTGGGTCAGTCCGGGTGTGCCGTCTATCTGAAGCAGAGGCCAAAGAGGTGTGTTGCATCCGCCGGGGGCCCTTAAAGGTCCAAACACCCGGCATCGGCTCAACCTCCAGGTTCCCCCTTTCCCCAGACACGGCTAAGTCGCGCACGGCTACACGCGGGAGGGTCCAACCCTCGTGTGCTCGGGTACGTGGTGTCGCAACACACCAAACGTTGAGGGTACAGTTGAGGAATTTAATTAAAATAGGACGGTGGAAACCATGATGGTGCTGACTAATACGATGAGCACGTTCAATGTCTCCAACGTTGACCTTCAAGTCAGTGAAACAAAATTTCTTGACAATGGCTTCGGATTCGACGTGCCCTTCATGGCCCTCTTCGGGTATACCCTTGATTATAAGGTTGTTGCAGCTCATTCTGTTACTTATGTCGTCGCAACATCGACGAGTTCTTCATTTGCTTTAGATATGTTTGTCTTAACTTCCTGAACAGAATTCTTGATGGCTTCAAAGTGCTTTTTGATTTCCGATACGCTACTACTTTTTTTTTCAATGGCGATGACCCGGGTATTTAAGCTTGCAATTTGTTCATTAACTTGTTTTAAACCGGATGAAATTTCTTCACGAAACTCTTTCAGAACGGTCAGCACGTCCTCAATCTTGGGCCCGGGGTTACTCTCCACGTCTCCAGCTCGAAGCAAGAGCAGAGTGAGACAAATGCACAGCAATGTCAATGAGGGTCTGGGGCTAAGCGCGCGAATAAAGCAAGAGCTGTCATGTAAAACTTCAACCCCACTGTGACTGCGGCATGCAAACAAACCAATGCGTGCGTGGTATGTGCACAGATCCACACCCATTTGAACATCGAAAAGGCATATACACGGGGGATCAATGGTCACAAAGTCACCTAGGTGCTAAACGAACAGCTCAAAATTATGGCCTACCTATGAAAGAAAAATATTACCATTACACCGGTAATATACACGCTGTCAATATGGAGGCATTCAAATGAAAGCTGGAAGCATGGGCAGAGAATAATTGCATTTTGGGAGACCTTCAGAATGGCTTCAGAATAAGTAGGTGTTTGGATGACAACTTATTTGTTCTTACTCAGTGTACTAAAATATCAAGAGTAGAAAGCAGACCGTAATATGCGGCCGTTTTAGACATTACAGGAGCATATGACAACGTAGACCGCAAAATTTTGTGAGATATTCTGGAAGGGGAAGACTTAGGTGACGATTGTCTGCAGCTTTTGAGATAGATTTACCTAGAAAATACCGTTTGCATTGAATGGGAAGGGATGAGCGAGGAGAACGTAATATCAACAAGGGACTGAGGTAGGGGTGCCCTTTGTCCCTAGTGCTGTTTATGATGTACATGGGGAGGATGGAGAAGGCGCTGGAAGGAAGTATTATCAGGTTTAATCTCTCACACAAACAGGCGGGTACACTAGTACAGCAACAGATTCAAGGTTTATTTTATGCGTATGACATTGTGTTGCTAGCTAACAAGCAATGTGATTTGCAACGTCTGGCTAATATCCGTGAAGAGGAAGGTTTGAAATTAGGTTTGAAATATAGTGTTAGAAAAACAGGTGTCACGGTATTCAATGAAAACAGTGAACAGACTGTGGCGATAAAGGGCCAGGAAATACCTCGGGTAAAACAATAGAAATACCTTGGTATATGGGTAAACGAAGGCAATAGATATATGGAAACACAGTAAAAGACAATCACAGTAAAGGGGAAGAGAAATGCAGCCATAATGAAGCACAGAGCGCTATGGGGATGCAATAGGTACGAGGTGCTCCGGGGTATGTGGAAAGGTGTAATGGTTCCAGGACTTAATTTTGAAAATGTGGTTTGTTTGAAATCAGGGGTACAAGCAGGACTCGATGGGAACTAAAGGTCCGTGCTTCGACTTGCACTGGGCGCTCACGGGAAGACTACAAATGAAGCTGTGCTGGGTGATGTGGGCTGGACTAATCTTGAAGTGAGGGAAGCTCACAGTAAAATTGAGTATGAAGAACGGCTGAGTCATATGGAAGAAACTAAATGGACTGGGAGAGTGTTGAAATATATGTACTGGAAAAACATTGATTCACAGTGGAGGAAAAGAACTAGGAAGCTCACCAGCAAGTATGTGGCCTGTAGGGTTAGCAACGCAGCAACAAAGAACGTCACGTGCAAAGTCAGAGAAGCTGAAGTAATTTCATGGGTGGCGGCAATGGAAAAGAAACCTGCCCTGAGTAACTACTTAAAAGGAAAAAGTGAAGTCAGCACAGAAACAATTTATGATAACTCAAAGGGAAGCTCATTACCTTTCGAAGCGAGATTGGGATGCCAGAACACGCACTTATAAAGTGAGATATAAGAAGGAAGAAGAAGCATGTGCTTGCTACGGTAAAACTAGGGAAACTATGGAGCAAATTTGATTAGAATGTGAAGACCTCTACCCAGCGGTTGATATAGGCGCCACTGGCCTCCTTGAAGCCCTTGGGTTGAGCTAGAGCAGGGGAAAAATAAACATGTCCGCAATAGAGATTAGTAAGAGGCGATTGGAAGATTGGTGGAAGAAAAGTAGTGAAATGACAAAAAAAAGATGTACAAAAACAAAGTTCAGAATATGGGGTCAGGAAATTAGGTTGTGGGAGTTGATCGTGTTTTTTTTTAAATCTTGATAGGGCATTAGGCAGTATAATTGCAAGAGCTTGGTGGCGCAACCCACCACCCCGTTCCAAATGGGAGGCTCATAACATCCATCCATCCATCCCATCGTGGACCACACAAGAGACCGCGTTTCTACCTCAAAGCCCGCCTTCGTGCATAGGGTTCGCAGCCAGCGTTTCCCGGTAAACATTACGGTTACATGCGCTCCAGTTGCCGTGGAGCTTAGGCAGGAGTGAGGGTTCTTTGAATGCTATCGCGTTCCATTCTTAAAGGCGAAGCTTAAGCGTGCTCCAAATTTTTGTCTGGAAAATCGAGTACAAATTTTCGTCGTTTCCATAGGCTTCCATTACTGAATATTTAACTGTTCTAGGAAGAAAATTTTAGTGTTCCACAGCGTGATGGCTGTGTTTGTCTCGTGTGGATTGTCCTCAAGAACCTGTCTGCCACCTGCCTTTTTCAATAATCGAACTGCAGCTTTAGTTATTCACCAAATGCCGACTGGTTCCATTGAAAACGCCCTAGCTTCGTGTCGCAGCCGCTTGGTGCGCTAGTTGGTACGTTTCTAATAAAGCTGGATATCATAGTAAACATTTGCAAAACGCCCATGAAACTGTAATTCCACACAATAACCATTATATTGGATTCCGATGCATTACTCGCTGCTTCCCAGGTCACCCAGTTCATACACACAAGCACCCTTTCACATTCGCACCCTCCTCGAAAACCACAGCAGACATAAAATCAGACAAATAATCACAGCATTTCACATACATTAGCGGAAACAGCTCAGTCTTAATTATCCCAGAATAGAAATTTCTAACGCGTTTTAAGTAAGTTCGTGATTACGCGCCAAACTGACCTTATGCAGCATGCAGCTGAATGCCTGAGGCAAGTAGGAAACAACCAATTAGAGATTTGGCACTGGAACTGCAGGGGCTACAAGCGCAAGCAAGGGCTCCTGCAGCAACTCATTTATCACAGAGGAACCGCGCCAGACTTGATACTACTACAGGAAACCTTTAGCAGTCCGGCTCTTAGGGGCTACACGTGTCTGGAGAAGGGGAATGCAGCGACACTCATAAGTAACAAAATCGTCACCATAGCTCACGACGAGATTAAGGATACAAAAATCGAGCACGTGATAACGGAGATTATTCCTAAAAAGAAAAAGGAAATCGAAGAGCACTTTCGTAATTAACGTATACAGCTCGCCCAAACAAAGGGACGGGAACTTTCTAAAACTTTTTGCCGAAGCCAAGAGGCTAGCGGGACAAAACAGCCTAGTGATAGCGGGAGATTTCAACGCTAAGAGCCCCCTGTGGGGTTACGCCAAAGAGGATAAGAAAGGGAGAGAGATTAATTAGCACGGCCGCGGAAACTGCGGGATGCGAGCTCCTAACCGATGAGGCCCAGCCTACCAGAATGGGTAACAGCGTCAGTGTAGACACGTGCCCCGACCTCACGTTTGTCAAGAACGCCAAGAACGCGGAATGGGAGAACCTGCTGGAAAACCTGGGCAGCGACCACCACGTCCTGCGCCTAGTACTCGAGGCGGAAAACACGAAGAGAAAGATCGGCTCGACCAGACTGACGGACTGGGACGCCTTCAGAAAACACTGCAGAGAACTGGGCGGTGACATCACTTCCCCGGAAAAATGGAGCCAACAGTTGAAGCAAATCCAGGAGCTCTACACCCGCGAGGTGGACAGAACAGAACAGGCACCGGAGGTGGACAAGCGGCTGCTGGGGCTATGGGAAGCACGCCGCGGCCTCACCAATCGCTGGAAGAAGCAGAGAATGAACAAGAAGCTAAAGAAGAAGATTGCGGAGATCACCAAGAAGGCCGAGGAGTACGTGACGCAACTGGCCAGACAAGGGTGGCAGCAATTCACCGACTCGCTAATCGGCACCCTCAGCACGGCCAGGACGTGGCAGATACTCCGAGGCCTACTGGACCCCAGCAAGAGCAAGCGAGAGAGCAGCCACACGATCCAGAGGCTGATCCACCAATACCAAGGTGGATCGCAAGAAATGCTACGGAACGGGAGAGCCGGAGGGATAACGCGGCGAGTATCGAGGCGAAGACAACCCGGACATGGACCGACCCATCTCGAGGGAGGAGGTCGTCGAGGTCATCAGATCGGCCACCAAGAACACGGCGGCGGGAGCGGACAGAGTCCGGAACTCCCTCATACGCAACCTGAGTGACGAAGCGATAGACCAGCTCGTCAAGTACCTGAACACGCTGTGGCAAGAAGGGAATGTCCCGGCGGAGTGGAAGCACGCCGTCGTCGTAATGATCCCCAAGCCCGGAAAGAAAATCCAGATTGAGAACCTGAGGCCCATCTCGCTGACGTCGTGCCTAGGAAAACTCTAGGAGAAAATCGTCACGAAGCGCATCCAGCGGCACCTAGAAAACGGAAGATACTATCCAAACTCGATGTTTGGGTTCAGGGCCAACCTCTCGACGCAAGACGTTATGCTGCAGCTCGAGAAGGAAGTCCTGACTACAATGCCGAGAAAGGGCGAAAACGTCGTCATGGCCCTCGACGTCAAAGGGGCCTTTGACAACGTCAGAACGAGGCCATCATGGAGGGCCTCAACAATACAAACTGCGGCAGGAAGACCCACGACTACGTCAGGAACTTCCTCTCGGGCAGAACGGCGACGGTCAGCCTGGGTTAGCTGAGGAGCGGTATCCTTGCAACGCCTAGCAGAGGTATGCCCCAAGGCTCGGTAATCTCGCCCGTACCGTTTAACGTGGCGATGCTGGGCCTAGCGAAGTGACTCGAAAAGATCCAGGGGATCCGGCACGCGATGTATGCGGACGACATCACGGTCTGGACCACGTGCGGAACCTTGGAAGAAAAGCGAGCGGCGCTGCAAGATGCGGCCAAGTGCGTCGAAGACTACGTGAAGGAGAGGGACCTCAGGTGCTCCACCGAAAAGTCCGAACTGCTAAGAGTCGGCAGACATCCCACCAAGGCGAAACTGGAGGTCAGCCTCGAAGGACAACTCATACCCGAACGCAACATGATACGCGTCCTCGGCATGTGGCTGCAAGGCAGCAGAAAGTGCAACCACACCATCGGCCTCCTCAAGAAGTCGACCGAGAACGTGAGTAGAATGATAAACAGGGTCTCCCAGAAGAGGCACGGCATGAGATAAGACGACACTCTCAAGCTCGTCAACAGCCTGATCGTCAGCAGAGTCATGTACTCGCTACCCTACCAAGTGAGGACTAAAACGACCAACGAAGAGATGGAAGTCGTCCTGAGGAAAGCCTACAAGACGGCGCTGCACCTGCCGAGAAACACCTCCAACGAAAAGCTGATGCAACTAGGGGTGAGCAACACCTTCGTCGAAATGGCGGAAGCACAGCGGAAGGCGCAAATGAAAAGACTAACGGGGACCTACACGGGGCGAAACCTGATCGGTAGGCTGGGCTTCGAAATAGGAGACGTCGACCGGTAGGAGGACGTACCGGCGGGAATTAGGAAAACTTTTAACGTAAAGCCTATACCAAAGAACATGGATCCCAGGCTCCACGAAGGCAGAAGGAAAGCTAGGGCCGAATACATAGAAAAGACAGTGGCTAGAGAAGAGAACACTCTCTTCACGGACGCGAGCATAAGTGTAATAGGAAGCGAGGCAAAGGCCATCGCGGGAGTAATGAACAAGGAGGAAAAGCCTGTCTCGTGCGTCTCGGCCGAGATATGGAGCGTAGCTGAAGCCGAGGAAATCGCCGTGGCGCTGGCGGCGATGCAAGGCTATAGGGGGAATAAATCGCTAAATATTCTCACAGACTCGAAAGAGACCTGTCGCAACTACATGAGGGGCAGAATATGCAAAACTGCCCTTAGGATCCTCAGAGGGAGTAACCCCTCGGAGGAGGCGGAAATCAAACACAATCTGATCTGGATACCTGGGCACGAGGGCATAAGGGGTAACGAGGCGGCGGATGGTCTAGCTCGAGCTAATACATTCCGAGCTGGGCAGCAGCAGGAGTACCGCGCTAGTTATGCCGGGATCCTCAGTGACAGTTATTCGGAATTACTGCAACACTACAGGGGGACTAGATTCAAGTACCCACCGCCCCATAAAGCGCTGACGAAGGAGGAAGCAACGGGCTGGCGTAGGCTCCAGACAAACACCTTCCCCAACCTTTTCATATTCAACAAGATGTTCCCAACGCAGTATAGGGACACCTGCCCCTGGTGCGGGGCTACACCCACACTCTATCACATAACTTGGGAGTGTGAACGAAACGACGCATTCCGTGGTCATAAACCCCCGAGTGTGGAGCATTGGGAGAGCCGGCTCGTCAGCTGCGAGCTCGCCGTCCAAAGAAGAATGGTGGAGCACGCTAGCGATGCGGCCAAACTCAGTGGAGCCCTGGACTGAGGGAAGTAGGTACAGGCAAGGCGCAGAAGACCAGGACTTAGGAAGAAGAACACAAACGGCAAGACGGGCGCCACTCACAACTCAGTTTATTTTCGCAACAAGCCTGCCTTATGTAGGTCATTCACGCCGAGTCAAGCACAAAACTTTAGAAGTAAAAAAAACACAGCAATCTATCGACCATTCAGGAATGTTATTTGCACAGCTATCGAAAGAGCAAACAAGAACCACACGCGAACCACACAGGGACCACCCGTGCTGAAGAGGCTTCCCTTCGACGAGAAGACAGCTTGACGAAGAGAAGACCTCGATCCGCGAGAATTCCATTTTATGCTTCAATAAATGTTTTTCTCTCTATCTCTCTCTCTCTCAGTGGTCACAGATTACCCATGGGCGAAAAATATTGTCATGCGCGCGGCTTATTATAATGAAAGCATGCCGCCAGCAGAATGACGCCCTCTATTATGTGACTCCTCATTTCAACAGCGTTCCGCGCACAGTGGACTGCCAAACTGAATCAATTCAAACAAACAAAACGCACGCTAGGTACGTTCCGCATGAGCTCGGTATCACGGGCTGGTAAACAAGCCTTTTTATGTGTCCCCCCGTCTCAGGTCTTATGAGCATACCATGGTTCAAGCAGCGTTTGCGATTTTCAAAGCTCCTCCGTATAGCGGCAAATGATAAATTCACATGCAGTTGTCGCAACGGCTGGCTTTTTGGATTAACATCGATAGACGCAGCACACTTGCGTAGTCCGCACGCTGGCGACAGCATGTCGTATACGCCGAAGTTGACGTAATACTTCTGCGGAAATCCGCAAGGCGGCGAGAAGTAGTTAATAAAGGGAAAATGAGACGTCCACCACCTTGGGTGGATGTCTCATTTTGCCTTTATCAATACGCAGATTGTGCATGTATGTTAGATTTCACTTACCGTGGAGCATTTGCAGTCATATCCAACGAATGAGGAACGACTGTCCTGCTTTCACAGTGGCCCAAGATGGCTGACACAAGTTCTCCCTTGTATGCTCTTGTTTTCTACCCGTCTTTCTCCGGCGCTATGCTGTTCCGCGATGCTATGCGCGCGCACGGTGCGGCAACTCCGAGTGAAAAAGTTGAATGATGGCTCCGCTTCCGTTTGCGCTGTGGCTGCCTGTTCTCTTACAATCGAAACATTTTGCCGTGCGCCCGTGAGTGATACATCGCCATGGTCGGAACCGGTTTTCTGCAGTTGAAGAAGGAGCTTACGCTACGTTTCGTTCTCTACTGCCGCAAGAGTAGAACGGGCATTCTACTCTCTCTCATACAGGTCGAGTGAAAACAACACTTCACTCTCTCCTTGCTGACGGAGTGAACAATGCATTTCACTCTACTCGACGTTTTGCGAGTTAAAAACAATGCTTTCAAGAGTAAATTGGCGCCTTTACTGCTATGATATTCTTCCTAGTTTTTAGACTGGATCTACTTCATATGACATGAAGAAGCCTGAAGTCAAGATTTTGGAACCGTTCTGGATCTCGCTGTGGGTTACAGGCAAAGTATAAGAAAACTTGGGAAGAAAACGCGTTGGGAAAGCTCGTGAAAAGTTTCTTTCAAGTATTGTAACGGCATTTTGTTTCAACACAAAGTCACGCGTGTTTGGAAGCAGTATGCGATCATGGTGCACAATATTTAGAAAAGAAGCGGCTACCAGAATTAGACCATTTCATTGTTTCAGTGGCACTTTGCCATGACACTTAAGTATGAAATGCGGGAACATACTGATGTTACAATGAGTGGGTTTTAAATCCACATAGGCTGCACTTTGGAATGTGCATGAGTGACGCCATGTGGGACTCCGGAATAATTTCTGGGCACCTGCGGTTCTTTACCTTATGCGTAACACTAAGCACACGGGTGTCTTCTTTCTATGGAGGGGGGGGGGGAGGAGGGGTATTAGGCGTCTGTCTTAATGCGGCCACCACAGCCGAGATTCGAGCCAGTGACGGCTTTCTCAGCCGCAGAGCGGCAAAGCAACTGCGCCGACGGGACGTCCACGTCTCCACCGTACTCCTTTCGTAGGGTCCGTGTAATTAGGCCAGATATCTGCTGCAAAATGTACAGTGGCGTGCGCTCGCTGCAGAAAAGAAATGTCTCAGGAGGCCTCGAGTTACGTAACTAGGGAAACGTACGCAGAAAAAATGGCGCAAAGCACGCGTCGTACCTTCCCGGCCCACATCCAACGTCGATGAACTGGCATCTATTTTGCTGCTGCTGGCCGTCTTGCTCCGCTGCGGCGTCCGGAAGGCCGTCCTCGCGCAGGAAGGCATCACCGAAGGATTCTAATATCGCTGCCATGGCATCCTCGATTGTTTCGGCCGCCTCTTCATAGATTTGGACGCTTTTGGGCGCAGCGAATCTGGCCGACTTGCCTTTGGAGGAGATGGCGCTGCTTTCTGCCCTGGTATTTGCTGCGGTGGCGCTCATCCTGCAATGACAGTCATTCATGAAAATGCAGAATTCGAAATAGTGATTACCTGCTTGACGAACACTGACATTATGACATACTCATATCGCTTGTAGAGTAATGAGCGAGCACTACACGCCCATCTAACGTGGCATGCGACGGACAGGGGTCGGCCGTATGCGAAAGCGTTGCAGTCAGCTTAGCGACGGCTATTTGTACAAGGACTAAAATACACTGTACTTGACCTCCGAGATCAAACAGCTACAAGTCACTGCAGGCATAGAGTTAATATACTGACTCTCGAGGAAAAGCTGGGCGAGAAACTTACTGGGACGCTGGGAAATAGTTGTATAATTTATAGATTTCAGCAAAGCCTTGGACAAACTGTCGCATGGGAAACTTATTTTTAAGCTTGAATCCATAGGCCTTCCTATTAGATCATTAAATGGGTACAGGCCTATCTGAAAAGAGGAAACTATGTTGAAATTAGTGACGCTGCTTCTGGCATGCTTCGTGTTACCTCCGGCGTACCACATGGGACTGTTTTGGGGCCACTGCTCTTTTTAATTTATATAAACGTTTAGCCAACGTGGTGCCTAAGACTTTAACTAGTAAACTTTTCGTAGATGATTGTACTATATATTCGTAAGAAACTGTTGTGTGATTAAGACCACAAAATGCTTGCTTGTTGTCTGTTGAACGGAGGTGGCGTGAATTGCACATGGATTTAAGTGTTGACAAAACGGCCTAGTGTTTTTGCCTGTAGCCTTAATAATGATAAAATCACCTATCTAAGTAACTGTCTACGGATTATGACTACGGAGTAACTGCGGATCCGGATCATGAGACAGAAATAATCAGCAGAATAAGAATGGGCTGGGGTGCGTTTGGCAGGCATTCTCAGATCATGAACTGCAGGTTGCCATTATCCCTCAAGAGGAAAGTGTATAATAGCTGTGTCTTACCAGTACTCACCTACGGGGCAGAAACCTGGAGGCTTACGAAAAGGGTTCTAGTCAAATTGAGGACGACGCAACGAGCTATGGAAAGAAGAATGATAGGTGTAACGTTAAGTGATAAGAAAAGAGCAGATTGGGTGAGGGAACAAACGCGAGATAATGACATCTTAGTTGAAATCAATAAAAAGAAATGGGCATGGGCAGGACATGTAATGAGGAGGGAAGATAACCGATGGTCATTGAGGGTTACGGACTGGATTCCAAGGGAAGGGAAGCGTAGCAGGGGACGGCAGAAACTTAGGTGGGCGGATGAGATTAACAAGTTTGCAGGGACGGCATGGCCACAGTTAGTACATGACCGGGGCTGTTGGAGAAATATGGGAGAGGCCTTTGCCCTGCAGTGGACGTAACCAGGCTGATGATGATGATGATGATGAAGTAACTGTAACTATTTGGGTGTTATTCTTACCAGTAGCCTCTCCTGGTCAACAAAGAGAAGACAAGTTTCTTCTCCAGCTTTCACAAAGTTCTGATTAGTAGAGTTTATTGGCGCAAGGGCCAGATGCTTCACGGAGGGCTTTCACGAAGTTGTGCTTCTTATGGAGATAACTAAGCAAGACGCCCAGTAAAGTTATGTTGCTGGCGTACAACACCTGAATCTAGAATAAGTTGGAATATGCGTCAGGACTTTGCGATCCCCGCACTAAAAAGGAAATACACTACTTGGAAATGGTACAGAGAAAAGTAGAACGAGTTATTTCTTGAAAGTGTAAAAGATACCATTCTCCTACCTAACAAATGTCTGACAATCACATTCCAACCTTAGAAAATCGCAGACAACTTAACCGAATAGAAATTCTTCATTATTCTTTTACACGGTAAGAAGACATTTGTACTTTATCATACGTCGAACCTGTTACTTCATGAAAGACAGGTCATACCCATAACATGCGTTAAAACAGTTTTTTGCTAAAACAAACGCATTCAAAAACACCTTCCTTCCATGGACTACATCTGATAGGAATGCACTTCCTCAGTCCACTTAGAACGCTAGTGATGTCAGCACAGGACCTGAATATTTATCGTGTTACAGCCCGCAAGCATGCCTGCACGTATGCATTCCTGTCATTATATTCTCATTTTTTGAGGTTGGTCTGCTTTCTGTTATTATTTGATTTAATATCTGGTTTGTTCGTTGGTCTACTATATCATTTCTTGCGTTCGCTGTTTTTTCGAAGTAACATACTTCTCATTTTTGTGTTTTAGTAGAACATGTTCTTTGTATATTAATTCACTCCTGCTGGGGCCTACTGGCCCGCAGTAGTATGAAAGAAATAAAGAAAAATCGGCAACCACAACCACGTTGCCATGTAGCTACCACCGGTTTTTGTAAAGCTAAATATAACAAAAATACGATGCAAACACAAACGTAAACGTACACGTGGTGCCGACTTGTGGACTGTGCGTAAAACTTATTTTCGAGAAAGATACGATAGCAATTTATAAACTCTGCTACAGAACTTCCTGTGCGTGAAAGGGTGCGTTTCTAGGCACCTAAACTTGATGGCGCCAACGTAGCAAGGGAGGTTCGGAATCGCGTTTCATTGCGCTTGTCGTCTGGATGGCGTCTCATCGCGTGCGCCTGCGCGCGTGCCCAGCGTAGCAACATGGTGGCGTCCTCGCGGTTACCGATTCAAATACATGCGCGCTATGAGGAACATTTCCCCTAGAGTTGGTTATATGAAGTTTATGGCCACAAGGCTTCTTTGCTACATAAAACTTTTTCATAGAGTACCGGTCACGGCAGCCGCATTTCGGTGGAGGCTAAATGCGAAAAACCCGTGTACTTAGATTTAGGTGCACGTTAGAGAACCCTTAGTTGTCAAAATTATTCCGGAGTCCGCCTCTACGGCGTGCCTTATAATCA
Source organism: Dermacentor albipictus (assembly GCF_038994185.2). Lineage (NCBI taxonomy): Eukaryota > Metazoa > Arthropoda > Arachnida > Ixodida > Ixodidae > Dermacentor > Dermacentor albipictus. Next base: position 25,443 of record NW_027225664.1, read on the forward strand.
GATTCTGGTTTCGGCACGCGAAACCCCATAATTTAAATTTTAGATAGTCGATATTAAAGGTGTTCCCCGGACGCCAGAGATAGTTTGCACAGGGAACGGACGCTATCGTCGCACACATGGAACAGCTATCGGTCACACCTGTTGCTCTCTGCGTCTAGGCTTTTTGAAATAACTTAGGGTCACAACTATGACGCCATCGTTGCCTGCATACGATGGCGCGCTTCACTATCACGGATAGCCCAAATTTCGTTGGAATGGCCAAGAGAAAAAGCTATTCGCCCTCCCCAGGTCACACGGTGGAAATTGGACGTGGTCGGTTGTACAGGTTACATTTGAGTAGAACTTTGAGGTTCGACCTGTCGTTTCCTAATCTCCCTCCTAAGTCTTTATTTTCCTTTCGGCGCAACAATGTATTAATCAGATCTCATCAGCGCTCGGCATGTCGTTTCTTGCTCTCCTTCCTAAGTCTTTATTTTCCTTATTGCGCAACAATGCATTCATTAAGTTAACTTTCATTTACTGACCCAAAAGCATTACTTAAGGGAGGCTTGAGTACATGTTTTCATTGCTCACAAAAACATAACAGAAACGAAGAAATTCGGAAAGAAAGGAAGACATAAAAAGAAAAAAAAGGAAAAAGAACGATTAGGCATTAACAACGATGGTAAAGTAACATTAGTATAGGTAAAGCTAGCAAGGTTACAGAAACGGTGTTCAGATTTCAAAAGGCGGGTACATATGATCATCGAAAGTTCAAATGAAATAATGCTTAGTTATTGCACTGAATAATCACAGCAAAGAGAAGAGGTAAATATTATGTAAGGTACCAATTTCGTTTATGAAGAAAACAATTTCTCTCGCTGCATGTGATGACGTTATTATGGAGTGAATCCGATAGTGCTTTTGCTCGTGGAAAGGATAAATTTCTCATTTGTAATGTGCGTTAAGGGTTGGCTATGACAGGCTAGTCTAAATTCGCAAGGGCGCTTTTAGCAAAGCATGCCTTGATAGTGGAGACTAATAGTAGAAATGCAGACGGCATAAACGGAGGGAGGAGGGGGGGGGGGTGAGGGAAGGGCATGAGGAAGCGTGATGCAAGTGATGGACGGTCGAGCGTGCCTTTTAGCTGCCTAACGATAGACTCTCCTGGGTATTCTGATCCGATGAATTGGGTGGTACGGTTCTAGATCGCTTCAAGGTGGGAGGTGAGGTACACTTCGATTGGGTGCTAGACAGGTGAGGCTTATTCGAGTTTATGTCAGATTTACGTGAGCTACGCAAGCTTCCGGATCTCCCTAGATTCTTTGCTGCTTTAGGTTACGCTGCAAGGTTACGTTGCGAGTATCTGACCGGCGCAAAGCTTTAGAGCAGATGGTTTCGTTGAGCTTCAGAGCAGACGGCAGTGAAGGGCTCATTGGATGGACGCATCAAGGAAACACGCGCTTCTCGAGAAGCAGTTAGCTCATGGGCCATTGTTATTGCTCAGTACAGTGCTTGGCCCCTCTGAACAAACACAGAGGTGTCTCATCAAAGGGGAGGTGGCACATGATGCCGGCCACGTTAGAGATTTTACTACCGTAGAGCGGGTGGAGTCTCTTCGCTTGTAAAGAAGCCCTGTAAAAAGCTCGGCCCATATAATAAAGCTTGAAGTCTGCAATGAAATTGGGGCCGTAAATATCAGCAAATCGTTTTTTTTATTGTCCAGCCTTCTAATACATCTGTAATATGCGGGAGCAGACAAGTAAACCATTTAGTAATAAATTACAATTGAGACGTCTGGTAGTGCCAAGTAAGAAGATATCATACATGAGGAGAAAATGTGCCTGCAACAATCGTCTTTGCAATTAATCAGTTCCACCAGCCTTTTCGCATGCTATAGGAAAATTTGGCGAAAATCCAAAGCTTTAGGGTCCCATTTTATACAAAATACTCACGCCTAAATAGTATCTTTCTTTAAGATAGAGCTTTCTTCCTCATATAAATTCGCAGGGGTTGGAACTCATTTTCAGCATTATTTCACAATTAGCTAGTGAAATACTGATGTGCGTACTTGTTTATGTTTCACCGGCGACCTCTTTTCACTGACTAAGAAATGTTAAGCATTATCACTCGGCGCAGAATGCGCCAGCGTATGTCGGAATTTTCTCAAATACTTCCCGAATGACGCAATGAAACGAGCCAGTAAAACAAAATTATGGGGTTGAACGTGCCAAGACCACCTTCTGAATATGAGGCACGCCGTAGTGGAGTGCTCCGGAAATTAACGTGCACCTAGCTCTAAGTACACGGGTGTTTTTGCCCCCATCGAAATGCGGCCGCCGTGGGCGGGATTCGATCCCGCGACCTCGTGTTCAGCTGTTCAGCACCATAGCCACTGAGTCAACCGCGGCGTATAGCCAGTAACATTGAAAAGGGAAGATATTCTCGTGAAGTCAAAGCCGGGGGCGATCACTCGAGCAACTAACCTTATTTTGACGTACTGAGCGTCAATTCCAAATGTTTTCGCCATTCACAAACGTCATCAAAATATTCTAGGCCAAAGTGAAAGACATAGAACAGTTCTTCCAGGGTGCCGTGAGTAGTGTACCGACGCTCAAAAAACATTCGCGATTTGATCACCTCTTGTAAAATCACCGCCCGCGTACCTGCAGGTTGTTGTCCAAGCAGTAAGCCACGCTCTAAAGTATGCCCACCTATGCTAACTACAATAACAGCAAGAAGTTCGGCTTCAAACTTCGCGCTCCGCATCAGAGGTAGCTTGAACTGTCTCATGTCAAACGCCATTTATCGGCTTGAGTTTGGTACGTGCCGAGAATACAATATATTGCTCAAACAGAAACGCCGTTTAGAATCGGATTTAATAATCATTGTTCTCACGCAATGCATCTCCTACACCTTCCGCTGTCAAAACACCTATGTACAACCAGACACTCGTTCGACGCTATGCGAGTGACCATACTGGAATTTGCTTTTTCTTTCCACTCCACCACGATGGTTTAGTCGGCGAATCTTCCCTGATATACAAGTTTAACGCTGTTTCTTGTGGTATTGTGGAAAACTAACCTGCATCACTAAGTCAAATTGACCAGTTTATATATATATATATATATATATATATATATATATATATATATATATATATATATATATATCACAGCGCTAATTCACTAAATAACTATTTTTCTTCTATCTTCACAACTGACTATGGGAAACTACGTCAAATTGACATCGCCGTTAATAACAGACTAAGCCCCCTCACCGCCACGGAGGCCGGAGTACTGAACCTTCTCCCAAACCTGGACACGAAAAAAGGGCCAGGCCCGGATAAAATACCCAACGCCTTCTTCAAACGATGCGCAGAATGGACGACGATGTACCGCTGTATAATATTTAACAAATCGCTACCATCGTGTGTTCTTCCACAGGATGGGACATCTGCAAAAGTTGTCCCAACACATAAATCAGGCTGCAAGGATGACCCGTCGAATTTTCGGCCGATTTCACTTACGAATACCGAGTACCGTGTGGAAACTTCTGGAACACACCATACTAAAACATATCACCGTTTTCTTAGCAAAGGAGAGTATCATATCACTATGTTAACATGGCTTTCGCAGAGGCCTTTCTACAATCACGCAACTACTGGAACAAACCCACGACATATCATTTAATATCTGCCAACACAGACAAACAGACCTCATCCTACTCGATTTCTCGAAGGCATTTGATCGAGTATAACACAAAAAGCTCATAAGGAAACTTGAGATTACATTAGGTACAGGCCCCAGAATTGACTGGATTTGCGACTACCTTACTAACCGTACCCAGTTTGTGGAACGGAACGGACAGATTTACCAGACAGCCAGGGTGACATCGGGAGTGCCCCAAGGTAGCGCTCTGGCTCCCATATTATTTCTCATTTTTAATAATGACCTACCCGCAAAAATCACCGGAAACATTAAGCTATTTGCAGACGACTGCATTCTATATCGAAATATTAACTCACATGATGACCACATAACATTAAACAACGACTTGAAAGCCGTGGCTAGCTGGTGTGCCCACTGGCAGATGACCATCAATAGTAAGAAATCTGCTGTTCTTTCAATCACCAGAAAAAAAAAGTAACTCGAGGTTTATGTATACCGTTAACGACGTGTCACTAATGCGAGTTCATGAAAACAAGTACCTCGGATTAACGTTAACACATGACTTCAGATGGAAATCCCATATAAATACCGTTACGACAACTGCAATGAAACGCCTTTTCTTTCTTGGAAGACACCTCCGAATAGCACCACCCCATACAAAACTTCTGGCTTACAAAACTTTTGTCAGGTCCATCCTTGAGTACGCAAATCATATCTGGTTCCCATACACTTAACAAGTAATTAAAAAACTAGAAGGTGTACAAAGGAATAAGCTCTACGGTATACATAAAATAAACATAAGTTAACAGACTCGCCCACCAAACTATTTAACAAAGCCAGAATCCTAACAGTACAAAACAGAGCTGTATTAGCCCGTTCTAAACTTATGTACCAGCTCCTACACAACAAACTTAATATTGATACCTCTCGATGCATCTTCAGAAATGAAATATGGCCAACGCGGCATAAACGCACACACACACTCATCGAGTATTCTTTTCATACCGATTGCTTTAAGAATTCATTCTTTTCATTAGCGATGAGACAGTGGAATAAACTGAGTGAATCCATTAGTAACAGCTCCTCATTCGATACATTTGCTAATTCAGGGGATAAACATCTCCTCGCCTTACAGCTCTAATTTACATACTCCCGTTTGTCACCGATCTTCATAGCCTAACGCTTTTATCTATGAGTGTTCTTTTTGTATGGTGTATTATACGCATGACTGCAACCTGTTTGTCATGCTCATTAGGTGTTTTATATCACATGAGTTTTCAGGCGTTATTTTCTTCTTTCTTCTCTTGTTTCTTCTTTTCTCAGGTTCTTTTTCATTATAGTATATTGTACCCAAATATTGCATTTGTGATGAAGTGCCTAATTCATTTGTTTAGCGAAGCGCAACCTTTGCAATAACACACTCATGATTATATAATGCATTTATATTCTTCGTTCGCATATACGACCACATCTACAGCGGCCCAAATCCTAAGCTAGCGTGCGCGAGCGGTGACTTTTCTGTGCGTCAGCGCCATACGACGGAGCCAAGTAGCAAACAGGGCGAGAGTAAGCGCATGCCCTTAAAGCGCGCTCAGCTGGGCCCATCGTCTGCTCGGCTATTCCTTCTTAAGGACGTCACCCCATATCAGCGCACTTCAGACGAACAGGCAGCGTGAGAGGGCAAATGGTCTTGCTCGTATTTTATGTTCCGAAAATCACAAACCAACCAAGAAAATTGCATTTGAAGATACGTCTCACGCCCCCAGTCATGAGATAAGCCGAAGAATGTGAATCGTTCATTTTTTACTTGCTGACGCAAACGCTTATTTTTTAATCTGTAGAAAGGGCCGTTATCTGCACCGTGCGTGGATTATAGCTTCAAAGTCAGACATATTGAAATGTCATCGCGAAGGGAAGCTGCTAGATACTTGATCTGGCTTACGCATCAATTGTCAGGTCGTAAGGAATAGTCATCGTTACCGTTAAAAATATTACAACACTATAGCTGTATCTGACTAACACAAGACAAAATGTGTCCGTGAAGCATATTACGATGCGTTGCGTGCTTGCTGAAACGCAAGAAAAAAAAATTGAAGGTGTGCACCAATTCAGTGCGCACAGGCAGTTCAGTAGAGGCTAATGTCGCCGCAATACTCCACTACGGCAGACATGGGGCGTGGAAGGGAGTCATAGAGTGCCGGTACGAGGTCACTGTCAGCCTTCAGCTCTTGCCACTGACAATTCATGGCCTCCCACAACTCATCAGAAGTTGCTTTATGGAGGCCAATTTCTGTCAAATTGTCTTTTAATATGCCCCATACGTTTTTTTATGACATTCATGTCCGCGCCCTTGGGCGGCCAATCTAACGTCAGCACGCCTAGATTTTCAAGATTAACTATCACTACGCGTGCCGTGTGGATCGATGAAAGATAATGCCGCAGCAGAAAATGTCCGTCACTGTAAGTTCCGTCCAGTGCATGATGAAGGTGGTGGTGATCAATGATTTCTATGTAGTCTTCAGTGGCGTAGCTAGGTTGTCTGGCACCCGGGGCCCATAGGTCTTCTGTCACCCCCCCGATGTAGTCAAGGAAGGCGAGGTTATCGACAATTTCCGGGTTTCAGGTCCAGTACAACCACCTTGGATACCGCGCACGTTCCCCGGGTCCCCCTCTCCTTCGCTTTCTTTCCCAGAGATCGCAAATGCAGCAAATACACACGCTGTTTTTCCTGCGCCAAATAACACAGGGTGCTGCACTGATAACGTGTGATAAGCCCATGTGCACATCTTCTGTCAGACTGTAAGGCTTGGCAGCCAATACAAATGCGGCATCGTGGAAATTATGGCTCACGTCACAGGTAACAAAAAATATCTTTACAAAATTATAATTACCAATTTTAGCCGCAATATTGCATTTGCGAAATTGAAACCCGACATTCATATCTTGCCCTACAACAACTCCACAAAAATTGTCGTAGGTACTATGGCGCGCAGTATTTTCGCTGTGTGCAGCCCTGAACGAAAACGAAAATTAAATTGTGTGTCAGTGACGCTGATCTCCCCACCCTATTAGAAAATGCCACCTGCCTCCCTGCGGCGCGGGCGCCAATGCTATGACAATTGCGAGATCTCTTCATTCTGATCAAGAAAGCCTTATTTTTATTGATTATCCGAGCTGCGGTACCACCCCAAGATTGGCACAGAATAGAGAACGCTTCGCGTCGATTCTTGGCGTCACCATAAAAAAAAAAAAGGCAGTGAGGCAGTGATGTAGCCCGCGCCAGCGAAAGCTTGCACTACTGTTGGTCTGCACTCGCAATGGAGGTGATTGAGGGATCAACGTCACTGGTCCACTATTTAATATTTCTGTCGCTGCTGCCATACTGGGTGCCGCCCGCAGTGACAAAGTACTGTAGGCTGTAGCACCCAAAACGATTTTGTTTATGAAGTTTTTCTTGAGTCAATAATATGAGTTTGAGTCCTTGATTCTCGAATTGAAGTGCTTCCTCTATAAGTACTAATTAAAGGATTATTCAGTATATGGTTATAACTTATGTCATATTCTTCACGCTACCGAGTTTCTAGTAATCACAAAGAGACATAACGTCATAGAATACCGGGAAATATTACAAAATTAACCTTTTTTAAATAAAATCCCGTGTAGCTGACACAAACACTGTACTTGTGAGATGAAGTCACACAGCAACAAAATGATAAAGAAACGGTTAGCTAGGACTAGGAGAAATATCTTTTATTGAACACCGCGAAACTGATAAAGAACAAATGCAACGATTCAGAATTGATAAATAGAACATTGTATACATATTGCTGATGCACAAAACATGGTGGGACATCGAGCTTTTTGCACTAAAGTAATGACCGGTAAGGACACATTTCCTTGAGTTCTTTTTCCGACACTTCGCTTCAGCAAACTCATTAATTACAGTAGTAAAGTTCATATATTTTTTACGTGTTCTTTTTCTATTATCAGTATCGCCAAGTTTGACAGCATTTCATCACTCATGGTGGAGCGCAGAGACCTCTTTATCAGCTTTAACTTGAGAAAAGTTCCTTTCGCATGATGCAACTGACACGCAGATCGTGAGGAACAAGCGAAAGGTAACAGTAGGTAAGTAAGAAGTTCCATTTGGCGATAAATTCCAGGAACTCCAGGCACCGAGTCTGAAGACGATCCTGTGAACCCCATTCGCGACTTTTCACGGCCGCACTTTTGCAATGTCGCTCTCAACGAACGCTTCGCCGTAAACGCGATAGCCGGGCGCGCTCGCTCGTTGAACGCCCTCTCGCTGCTGTGTTTGTTCGTCTTTGCTGCGCGTTCGGAACGGAAGAGGGATCCAAGAGCCTCAACGCCTTATAACGCCCGACTGTATGTTTAGCGACGCCTGCTCCCAGCATCAACGCACGGCACGAGCGCCCCCCGACATGAAGCGTTCCGCTAAGGCGAGTAGTTCAGCGACCATTTGGCGAAGTAAATTTTTTAGCCCGCACATTCGTGCAATTATTTTGTGGGGTGTTGATAGAGCTGCAGCCGACAATTCTGCGGCGCAACGCACCGGGTACATGAGCTCGGGCTACTAGATACCGGAGCATTCTTTGCCATTTGCGCCCAGTCAAGCCGGCGGAAAGAGGGGCGTCTGCAGACGTATATGACACCCTCCCCCCCATTGGCCCCCTGCACCCGGGGCCCCCGTCCCACCGGCCCCCCCTGTTGCTACGCCACTGGTAGTCTTTCCTGATAACGGCCCACACATTCACAGACTTTCTACCACTTGCTTTGACATCCTGGATGTATCGTTGATCATACCTTTAAGAAATAGTATTTAATACAAATTAATGGCAGTCGGCAACGGGTGTATAAGACAGCAAGCCACAGGGTCAAAAGACAAAAGTAAAATGATTTGCCTTTTACCGACTGTCCGCTATACGTTTTGTTTCTGATCCCACTGAACACAGAAGCTACTTTGATCTGTCAACACGTTTTGCCAATCATCGACCGTCCATTGAAGATGCTCGTGAGTGAAGGTGAGCCTCTTTGCTCTGGCACTGCAGGAGATCAGGGGCCCCTGTACCGCCGTTCTGTTTCTGATCCCTGCCTCCTTTAGCCGTCACCTAATAAGTACATCAGACAGATTAAGGCCAATATTTATTTCACGCGCTGTTATGAACGTGTTGTCACTAACACAGATAACAATCTGAAGGTCTTCTATGGTTGTTTTTCTAGTGACGCAGCGAGCAGCATCTTTGTTTCGGTCTTCGTGCCCGGTAGGAACGTATGTTTCTGCCGGCTAAAGCCTCATCCACTCTAGATTCTAGAGCGATTTGCTTTTGCGATGAGCCGCTCAATGAGTCTATAATTTGGAATATTTTTGCTTGAGGTATACGGAGTGGCATTTTGGCAACTGTGGCAAACTGTCGTGAGCACGGCCTGTAGAGCAGATTCATTCAGTCGAAGTTTCACAGCGGCCTTAAAGCTTCACGGCCACGCTGAAACTATAAAGCGCGCACGGTGCAGATAACGAACATTTCGGCAGATGAAAAAGCGTTTACGTGAGCAAGTAACAAATGAACGATCCACATTTTTCGGCTTATCTCATCACTGGGGGCGTGAGACGTACCTTCAAATGTAATTTTCCTGTTTGCTTTGTGATTTTCGGAACATAAAATACGAGCAAGACCATTTTCCCTCTCACACTGCCTTTTCGTCTGAAGTACGCTGATATGGGGTGACGTCCTTAAGAAGGAATAACCGAGCAGACGATGGGCCTAGCTGAGCGCGCTTTGTGGCCATGCGCTTACTCTTGCCCTGTTTGCCACTTGGCTCCGTCGTATGGCGCTGACGCATAGAAAAGTCGCCGCTCGCGCACGCTAGCTTAAGATTTGCGCCGCTGTACTTGCCCTTCCTGTTATAATCCCATGAAGGATTGACAGTATGTGAAATAAATAAATAAATAAATAAACATCTTTTTACTTGTGCACGTGCTCACTGTGGCCTTTTGTTCGAAGTTTTCTTGTGTTGGGATGTTTAGATTTGTTGTCGGCGGCTGGCAACTACGGCTATGGTATGAGCTGCTCGGGTCGCAATGATAACTGCTGCTAAGGGCGTGACTATTACAATTTGGAGACCACAGGAACTTTTGTTTATTGTATTCCATAATATTGCGGTTTTTGTCCACGTTTGCTTTCTTAAATATGTCCGTGTGTGCGTTTTGAAATCCAGCTTTCTGCTGCAGTGGAGAATACAGCGCTAGCCTTCATTTTTTACTCGTGTGCAGCTCTGGCTTCTTTAGCGGCACATGATTATGTGATTACATGTAGCGGCGTTTCCTATCCGCTGTGTTTCCTAGAAGCACTTGGCTATTTTACATTTTACACCACACTCGTTTCGTATTTTGTTTGCCTAGGGCTTGATCACGCGCATGTTCGTGTGGGACCAAACGATACACCTCTGGTGTTTAAATATATAACTGTGACGCGACTACACTTCACTACGACAAAGGCTACGGCGTGGGCTAGTGCTCTCGCCGAAGCATCAGTGAAAATATATGCCATAATGTTCGTCTATTTTTTTAATGTTACACGTCCGTGTCAGGCAGCACGAAACGCTTATTATATATATATATATATATATATATATATATATATATATATATATATATATATATATATATATATATATATATATATATATAAACCCGATATTCAGCTTTCTCATAAGGTAGGGTATTCCGCAGTCAGCTTACCTATCCGCTCGTTGCTGTCACGGAGGAGTCAAGCTACCGGAGAACTGAGGTGCCTTCTGTGCAACGCCCGCTTGAGGGTTGAATTTGTAACGCTCAGGTTTCCTTAATTTGTTCGATGCGATGGTGCGATTGGCTGTGGCGGCTTTGGAACTAACGTACTAGTTGGTGCTTGTAAGCTGCCAGCTCTCTCATTCCGGAAAAGATGAGGCTCAAATAAAGTACGCTCAAAAAAATAACAGACAAGATAATTTAAGCATTGGTAGGACGTAAAATGAAACGTCTGCTCAGCAATTGAGTGCATCGGTATAAATCACCGCGCACGTTCATGTCCACACATGTGTTTTATGAAACACAGGTAAACGCCACTCTGGGCGGGCGGGATGCACATGACGGGTTTGCTTGCCTTGATAGCCCAATTATTTTCCAGCATAGTCGGGGCATGGCCTGGCGGCAGGGAAACCGACGAGAGAAATTATTCACGATTTCCTGTGTAAGAACGCTTTGCTATTCTCCGACACTCGTTAGCGAGCCTTTCTTAACAGTTATGGACCTTTGCTACGGAAGAGCAATATTCTGAGTGCGCCTCCTAATTGGTTTACGCCAGACACAGCTAAGCACGAAAAATGCAGTGCAGTTCTTTTTGTTGGGGGGGGGGGGGGGGGTGGCTGTCAGGTGAACGTTTATCCTGATGTTCCGGTCTATGAATGGTCGGATCCTGTCGGGCTCAAAATCGCCGTTAGGTACTTTAAGAAAAACATGCAGTAACACAGACCAAAATGCAGTTTAAGAGGCGGGGAAAGGGGACATAGGAAACAGAAATGGCGGTCCTCGTTTTTAAAGAAACAAGGTACTTTGCTGTGTTTAAAAAAAAATTCTGCTTTTCAGTCACAGCCCGCGCAGTGTTCGTTGATGTCCTTTGGTAAATGAACGATTCAGTCTGTTTGCGAAAAACAAAAAACTAAGAAAACCTACTTGCGTTCAGCCAAAGGAAATTAATTCCTTAACAACTCGGGTGGTATTCCTAAGTAGCGGTTGTAATCGTGGCACATAGTACGATACATGCAGCAGCACGCGTTATGTTGGTAGTCCGGGTCGGCAACTGTGCTCATTCAGCGCTTCTCACCGCTGCGCAAGCACGTGTGTGCAGGCGTCCTTTTCTCTAGAGTCGGATAGAAAATCGAGAAATAGACACAAGGCAACCTTTCGCGCCTTCCTTCGTCCTCCAGGACACAATAGTTTAAACATGAATGCATAGTTTCTTTTCTTTCATTAGCTGTTAAACAGCCTCTTCTTCACTACGCCTTAGCGTGGTCAGGGACAATTGAAACGCTCCGCCACACTCAGTTCGTTGCACTGGTGCAAAATGGAGACAAAGCTGCCTTTGTCGTTGGCTACGCAGGAGTTAGCAGGCCGATCTAATTTCATTACAGCAGGTTCCTATTTTTGCGAATGTATCGATGATAAATTTCAACCTGCATCTAGTTTGCATATTCCAATGCGACATGACTTCTGTTGAGCCACCTTACGTATTTGCAACGCAGGGCTCATATTGTGGGTAACAAATCGACTGTAAGGTGGCGACACATTTCCTTCTTAGGCCCAAAGAATGAAACGTTCCTTTCCTTTGAGCGCTTCCTAACCTTACGTGAGGCCTCCTTACAGCGAAGGACCGATGGAGGAAGCCAGCATACTCTGGAAAGCTCCCTTCGCCCGTCCTCACGTAAGAGCGGTCGTCCTATGCCTGGGTTCGAGATGATCTCTCAAAAGCTTTACGCGAACACCATTTTTTCGTATAAAACTGTTGTATGGTCTCAAAATTTTTAAATTTAAGAGCTAATGTAGAGATGCGTGGGTGTTTTTTTCTAGTTTTTTTTTCACTAAACGTAAAAAAGTACCATATTACAGTGCAATACTTGATGTGCTCCAGCAACGCTTGCACGCCGGCGTCGTGCAACGCCTAGCAACGCTTTCATGCCGCACGTGTGACTGAAACGAACATGCCTGGCAAGATGTATCGTGCTCGCGCTACTCCGCAGCTGTACGACAGCGCGCATGCGCAAGAGAGAGAGAGAGAGAAAATAATGCAGAGAAAGGCAGAGAGGTTAACCAGAGGTAGTTCCGGTTGGCTACCCTGCGCAGGGGGAAGGGTTAAGAGGGATAAAAAGAGAAACAGAGTAGAAGGGGGAGATAGAAAGGGAGACAAGCACGAACAAAGCGCGTACACTACAGAGCGGTAGGGGGCGGAATTCTTAGAGTCTGTCGTGAAGCCCCGTAGACCGCAACAACCTTACTAGCGCGTGTAAGGCCTTCAACGCGAATGTCCTTTCGGAGCATTGGCCTAAAGGTTTTAGTTCTGAAAGTGGATGAAAGTGGATCTGCGCTGTGCTGCTCAGAGCATCTTGCGCACACGGTCGAATTTTTGCATGTGCCGCTGACATGCCCGATCTTCAAACAATTACGACACTGAAGTGGTCTTGGAACAAACGGTCGCACTGGATGACGGAAAAAGCCAACTTTCACGTGGGACGGCAAGCTACCTCCCTTGAAAGTTATCCTCACACAGCGTGAATGTCCTAGGCGACGGATTTCAATAATAGGTACATCTGCTGTGGCGGGTTTGACCAAAATAGGCAGATCGTTGTCGTCGATTGACTCATCGACATCATAAATCACACCTGATATAGTATTGCTGTCCTGCGGTATTATGGTGCGAACATTTATCTTGCCCAGCATTTTCACTGTACTCAAGATGTCCAATGCTGCTCTGTTCTTGACATCAACCGCGAGAATGTTCTTACGGGTGTTAATTCTCATATCCGTGATCTCATTTGGAACAAGCGCCTCTGGTGTTACAGATACAGCTTGCCTGTTTAGCCGATTCAGGTTGTCGGTCGGCGTCTCGGGTAAGAAGAGGATGGTATCAGCCGTGTCATGGGCCTTTGCTGACGCCGTCGTCCTTGTTGAAGACGATGAGGCAGTGACGATTCTCCTCTTTCCTTTTTTCCTCACAACTGTCGAGTAGTCGCCGTCATCCGACAAATCTTCTTCGGAAGCAGAATAGTACATCAAGGTGTCCTCGCTGCCTGTGTCGCTCATCAGGTGATTGCGCTTCCTCGGAGCGCACGACGCTGTGACGTCGGTCTCCTCCGGACGTCTAGCTGACTCCGCTTCCATCGCCGAAGGTCTCGGAAGCGGCGCCTCCCGAAAAGAGGCAAAAATACTCGCAAAATGAGAGCAGTAGAAAACGGGGTTCCACACAAGAGCCACAACGTTATGTGGCTATGCGTTGAGGTGAAGCGCTCGTTCAGGGCCAGAAGCGGCGTAAGGAGGCATGAAGGTAGCTTCGGAGCAACCTTACGCTGAGGAACCACCAAGAAAGCCTTCACCGAGGACCCCTCAGTAAGGAAGCTTTCAGAATAACATAAGGTGGCCTCACCGCAATGAAGGCTTCCTTACTGAGGTAAGGAAGATTTTGTTGTTTGGCCCTTAATGTGGTGGGGACTGATGGGTGCTCTTGGTAACGCTGTCCTTTTCTCTGAGATGATTTTAAAGTATATGTTGGTGCCTTCTGCTGGCACTGGTCACTCCTCATTGTATACAAAATGAAGTTATAAATTGTGCGGGAACACACTGAATAAAGTTAGAGAGTATCAACACAAAGTTCCTGATATGAGTCCAGGAAGCCACATAAGATGATCGGATAGGAAATAACAGAACAAAACATCTATATTTCCATAAGAAATAAATAAAAGTACTTGGAATTGTGTGAGGACACACGGAGAACTTCAGTTTTGCAGGGGAGTGGACCGACGCTAGTGGAGATTCATAACAAACTACATAATTTCTAAACAAAGTAGGAAAGGGGGAACCACGGGGACAAGTATTTGTTAATCACAGCCAGATGTAGCAAGTAGACAATAAACGAGCGAGAGTATTTAAGGAAAATCAACTAGTTGTAATTCAAATGCAGCACTTATAAGGAAAATATAAATGGAAATGGACTAAAAGACCGAACCCACATCTTGCGCATTACTGATGCGTTTATGTGCCACATGAAATATGGCGGTGGCTAAACTCCCCTCTGTTATATTGGGTATTTGCGTATGAGTCCTAAATCTGGTCCTAGTTGTGCTTAACTATGAATTACTCAAAATGCATTCGTTACTCCAGAAATCAGTACTGTCTGCCACGAGTGCCTCAAGAAAGTTCCTAAAGGCAGAGAAAAAGTGCAGGAACTGAATTTTGAGGCCAGGCTGTAGCATTAGAGAAACAACGACTTAGCCTGTCATTGTAGGCGTGCGGTTCGAAGTTGATGGGCCGATACATCGTAAGGAGTCCTTTCGCTTCATCCTAATCCTTGCTTCACATCCGCCGTTTATGACCACAAGGTGGCCCCAATGATGACTCGCGAAAAAGAATTGTATCGGAACAGAATCGTTGATATCCCTACAGTATTGTTCGGGAAGTAACGACAAATGAGGACAAACAATGGTTGGAGGAGTACTTACAGTGCCGCATACTTTCTGTACTTAGGCTTTGCGGCAGTGGCGATGACCTATTTCGCGCTTGCAAATGCATCCTGTGGTATGGTGTCTGCACTGCTATACGACGAGGCGATGTCTACTTAAAGACCTGCCAACTTTTGGGCGCTTTCCTCTTGTAAGAGACTCCATCTCATGGTGGAAGAATAGACCGCTCTCTGAACAGCGCCGTCTGTCTGCAGAGCGAGCTGACCACATCTGTGTTCGCGCTTCCTTTCCTCACTGGCATGAACGCTTGGGTGTTAAGGTCATGAAAAGCATGTATAGCATACGTGAGCAACTCAAGCAGGCTACGTGACTATTTGTCCCCGCACCGTTTCAAAGGAGATGCCAATAAATCATTTACCCGTGGTGGCTGCTCGGTGACTATGGTGTTGTGCTGCTGAGCACGGAGGTCGCGGGATCGTATCCCGGACACGGTGGCCGCATTTCTGTGAGGGCGAAATGCGAAAACACCCGTGTACTTTGATTTTGGTGCATGGTAAAGAAGCCCTGGCCGTCGACATTTCCAGACTCCTCCGCTACGACGTGCCTCATAATTAGAAAGTGGTTTGGGCACGTAAAATACCATAATTTATTTTATATATACATCATTATCAGCATCATCAACTAGCTCTTGCCGATGTTTACTGTTTCGCATGCTATTTGTGCAGAAAAATGCAATATGCCCTATCAGAGGATTTTCCGCCAGGGGGCTGAAGAGCACAGTCGTACCTCACATGGGCTCCTGCTTTTCTCGCTATTTTGTGTGGAACATTGCTTGGAAACTCGGCGAATGTGGTAACCTCGGATTCCTGAAGTTGCAAGGCATCGTTTGGCACTAGCCACGTCGCAGTGACTAGACCTTTACTCGAATAACCGAACCCTGAACATTCTGTGACCGTGCGCTCCAAGATAACCCTAACGCCGGGGCATCCGTGGCACGAGCGGGAGACCAGCGGCTCCCGCCTGCATGCCCGCGGTGCACGTGCATGGCGCTCCCGCAGTAGGAGTGAATCACGCAGAACCAGCATCTGAGGCGAAGCGCGCCCTCATTTCTGGAAACACAGACGGCGAACGCTTTACAAGAGCCGACAACGGCGCGAATGGAGGTGACCGGGGCTGACTCCGATACCATACCACAGTGGACATACGACGCGAACAGCGGCGAAACGACGGGTAAAGCCCACAACGAGTGGCTACAAGTTGGTCGTAAAGGCAGATCAGCAAAAGAGGACAATAAATCCACTGAGGAGAGAGCCATGGAAGTCCTGAAACAAGACTCCAAACCTCAAGCACAACCACTGCCGCAGCGTCAACGCATTCTGAAGATGCGACCCTTCCCTACTGACGACTTCAAAATCGTCTCCCGCCCTCAAGCAAGTCTTGACCTCTCGAAGCACACACTCATCGCAGTCACACATGTCATAGCAAGGTCCAGTCGTTTGGCCCAGCAAGACTTTCACGATAATGTCCGAGCACAAGTGCAGAAACTAGAGAATGTGATCATCACGAGCACGGCAAGTACGGAACGAGCTCCCAAACTGCAGCATATCAGCACCATACAACTCGGCGGAACCATCTATCAAGTAAATCCCCACATCGACACCCAGATGATGTGTGCCGAGGAGTGATAGGTGGCCTCGAACCGGGTACAATTCCCGCGGAGACTGTTGCCGGCCTTCGAGTGGACTCAAGATACACGGTTCTCGGCACGCGCATGCTACGATCTTCAACAGCCACGGTTATCACCTTCGATGGACAGCACGTCCCTTATTACGAAACGTACCAGAGCGGTGACTACAGATGCAAGTCCTACCAAAAATCCGTCCAATACTGCAGAACCTGCGGCGCCATCGGACACCGACAGGATATCTGCCTTCAGCCGAGAGCCAAATTCTGCTACACATGTGGGCGCGATGCGGTCACGGAAGAACACGATTGTTACCCGAAGTGCAAAATTTGCGGCGGAGACCACGAAATGGCAGGCAAAGAATGTAAGAAGAAACTTCGTAACAACCTGCCTCCCTACCAAGTAAGACAGCAAATTGACAGCGCTCGCGCCCGAGAGAATCACTGGAGCTCGAGCACCGAAGACTTCCCCGCGGTGGTTACCACAGCTCACGGGGGCTCTCGCCTCGACAAAGACCTGGTCGGAGACGCTCTCGCTCTATCCTAAGATCGAGCTCTACATCCCGCTCTCGGTCACGGTCTCGCTCCGTTAGGCGAATAACTTACGTCGCCGCGGCGAACGGAAGCAGCGCCTCGAATTCCTCACGCAACCCGAGCAGTTCGGGCGAGACAGCGACGATACGGACTCTCGAACATAAAGTACAGGATCTACAGAGGACGATACAAGAAGCGGTAGCCGAGTGCAACGTGTCACAACTCGAGGAAAGAGTAGCGAAGAGAGTAGAAGAAAGCATACTAAAACATGTAGAAACCAGAATAATTAAGCGGGTAGACGAACGGCTGCAAGCACAAGAAGCGAAGATTCTCGGCCTTGTTGAACGACGCCTTCAAGTCTTCGAGGGAACCCTCACTACAATACTTCTCGCATCAGCAGACAGAACCATCAGACAGTGATAACTAAGATCATAGAAAAGGTAGAGCCACTAACCCATACGGTCACCACACTCGACGCCAAACTGGATGGCTTAGTGGCACAACAACACAACTTCATGACCTATGCTTACAAGAATTTTGGGACCCATGAACATCTGGCGGAGCAGTTAGGAACCAAACGCCAAGGACGGAAAGTACGAGGTGAATCCGCGGAGGATTCTAGCTCGACAACGCCAAACCATCTACTCGAGGTGGAGGACAACCACCAACATGGCGGCTCCCAAACCTAGACATACCGAGCCACTTTCCACCCTCCGCATTTGGCACTGGAATTGCAGATCATATAGACCCCGCTCGGCCAACCTGCAAGAATATCTCAAAGCAAACAATCCTGACATAATCGCGCTACAGGAAACCAACACCAAGAAAATAAAGCTCCCCGGCTACAACACTATGACACACACTGCCCGCACCGCAACTCTTGTCAAGAAGACACGAAGCGCACAGCCTCACGAAATTGAAGACACTGAAATCGAACACGCCATAATGGAGGTGTTGCCGACTCGCAAGAATCAGCAAAGCCTATACCTGGTCAATCTCTACAGCGCGCCGCGGGAGCAGCTACTCTACTACGACCGCTTCGTCCGGGACTTTCGCAAGAATGCTAGCGGCAACCGGCTTGTTGTGGTAGGGGACTTTAACGCCTCACACGCGGCCTGGGGTTACCCCAATACCACCAAGAAAGGGGCACGGGTTCACGACGCCACACATCAGCATGGTTTTATGTTACGGAATTACCTGCTCCAACCCATCCGTGTGAGCAACAGCGTGTCGAGGGACACCAATCCTGATCTCACGTTCGCTCGAGACGTGCGAAAGGCCACGTGGACCCGACTGCCCGACACGCTAGGGAGCGATTACCACATAATTCAAACTGAGGTTGAACAATCTCACCGCGCGCATAAGACAGGAAAGGCGCGACTTACTCACTGGAACGCGTATAGGAATGAGCTTGACAACGATTCATACATCGAACACGTTGAAGCTTGGCTGAACGGTATCATAGGTGCGGCTGACGGCCACACCAGGACGATTCAACTAGACGAGGACAATCCGGCGGTCGATAACCACCTACTGCACTTATGGGAGGCTCGGCGATCGCTCCTCAAACGATGGTGCCGCCAAAAACTCAACCGCAAGCTCCAGCGCCGAATTGCCCGATTGAGCATGCAGGCACAGGGGTACGCTGAACAGCTAGCGAGTCAGAACTGGCGATCCTTCTGCAACCAACTTCAAGGGACCCTCAGCACAAAGAAGACTTGGCATATACTTCGATCCCTGGTCGACAAGACCTACACCAAAACCCAACAAAGACATACAATTCACCGACTAATCCACAACTATGGAGGCACAGAGGAACGGCTACTCCAAGAACTTCAGGCGAAGCTACATGGCCCAGCTAACCCGCAAACCACTGCCACCAACCTTTCCACACCCAAGGAGTACCAAGGAGCGCCGAACGAAGAGCCAGATCAGCCTTTTACACAGGCAGAGTTGCAGGCGGCCCTCTCTAGCCCAACACGAAATACGAGCCCGGGCAAAGACAGTCACCAACAAGCACCTTCCACAGCTACCCCCTCGGGCGTTGATGGCTCTCCTTCGGTACTCTAACGACTGCTGGATTAAAAGCGAGCTACCGACAGCCTGGAAAGACTCGGAGGTAACCATGGTACCCAAGCCAAACAAACCCTTCTCTATCGCAAATCTCTGCCCCATCTCCCTTACGTCCTGCGCCGGGAAACTATTTGAACACATGGTCAACGAGCGGCTCACCATAGATCTCCAGGAAAACGATCGCTATCCGCACACAGTTCGGCTTCCGCCAGATGCTATCCACACAGGACGTCCTCTTCCAGCTAAAGGAAGATATTCTTGACCATTTCAGCAAACACAGCAAGGCTTCCATTCTAGCGCTAGACGTAAAGGGCGCCTTTGATAACGTGAGCCATGAAGCCATACTCCGTAACCTTGAAGATATCGGCTGCGGTGCCAAAACATACACCTACATGCGCGCTTTCCTCACCAACCATACGGCCACGGTGGGGATTGCCAACCTCCGGAGCAAGACATTTCACCTACCTAACAGGGGTACGCCATAAGGTTCGGTAATCTCGCCACTCCTCTTCAACGTGGCCCTCCTCAAACTTCCCCGCCTCCGACACCGTCCCAGGGATATTCCATGCTCTATATGCAGATGATATCACACTGTGGACGAGAGGCACGAGCACGGGTGAACAGGAGGCCCGTTTTCAGGAGGCGGTCAACATCATCGAACGGTACCTCAACACTTGCGGCCTCCACTGTGCTCCAGATAAATCCGAGCTGTTAGTACTCGGGGCGCGCACCCGGGCCCGGCACCCAAGCCACGACGCACCGGACCCACAAGTCCTCCTTCAGGGAGTCCCAATACCGAAGTTCGGCGCACTTCGAGTGCTCGGGGTCTATATACACAAGGACGGGTCCGGATCCGCCACACTCCCCAGGCTACACAACACCGTGGCACAGCTTACTCATCTGATACGACGGGTTGCAATGGCCTCAAAAAGCACTTTGCAAATGGTACAAGCGCTCCTTTACAGCCGCATTACATACGGAACTCCTTACCTCAACCTGAAGACAGCCGAGAAACAAAAGCTAAACCTTCTAATAAGAAAGGCCACAAAGCTTGCCCTAGGACTACCGACAACCGCCTCCACTGACTGATTGCTTCGCATGGGAGTTCACAACTCCTGGGAAGAACTCGCGGAAGCGCACCTCATCAACCAGATCGAGAGACTCAAGCTCACAACCACAGGCCGAGCAATCCTCCGATGCACCGGATACGTAACCAATCTAGAACACGATGGCGAACGTAAGGGAAAGATCACATCAAAGCTGCGAGAATGTCTAGAAGTTCTTCAGATCCCTCGGAACATGCATCCAGAGCACCATCGAGGCCGACGACTCGCCTGGGTAAACGCCATCAGACACAAGCACCGTAACAACCCAGAGGCGCGCTACACGGACGCAGCCAAGTATCCGGGCCGAAACCCCTACGCCATCAGCGTCACAGGCTACAGGGGTACGACACTGGCATTGGCGACAATTCTCTCCAAACCGCGGAGACAGCTGAGGAGGCCGCTATGGCACTCGCCACCCATACAAGCGAGGATGCCATAGTGGTCTTCACGGACTCTCAAACAGCGGCACGCAACTACATGAAGGGCAGGATCTCCATCAAAGCGATGAACTTACTGAAACGTGGCGATACTCCTCCCCCCTACGCCTGCATTATGTGGGTTCCGGGACACGAGGGACTCGAGGAGGATGAAGCGGCACACACCACGGCCCGCGCAAGCGTCAACCGGGCTTCCCCGCACGACATTCTAGGCAGGTCCCACCCACCCAAATCAGAGGAGGAAACGGAAACAATACCGTTATCTTACCAAGCACTGCTACAACACTATCGGCTTGGACGCAGGGTCTACCATCCACCACATCCAAAACTAACAAGAAACGAAGGCACCGACTACAGGCGACTCCAGAGCAATACCTTTACCCACGGAAGCTTAAATGCATCATTTCCACCCGACGCTATACAGCTACACCTGTCACCACTGCAACGTGCGAGACAGCCTGGCGCATCTCCTCATGCAAAGCAAGAGCACCCGAGCAAGCATCACAACCCCACAACTATCAGCAACAGACGCAGACCCAAACCTCCTCGCTGAAACGTGGGAGGCTGCGATCTACAAGCCGGACTTGGTCGACCACCGCGAACTCATCGCCCGGGCCGGGAGGGCGATCCAAGCCAGAGGGTTCCTGGATAAGGGACCCTCTCACTTCGACTGACAAATCACTACTTCAAATAAAGGTTTCGTTCTCTCTCCCCCTATCAAGCTCCTACTGAGCTCGCTCTTGGGCCTTGATTTGCAGTGCAGTCTTCCATCGTTGAACAACGTATTCGTTGGTGCTTTTCGGCAAGTTTTCTTGTCTAAGTGA
This sequence comes from Dermacentor albipictus, assembly GCF_038994185.2. Classification (NCBI taxonomy): domain Eukaryota; kingdom Metazoa; phylum Arthropoda; class Arachnida; order Ixodida; family Ixodidae; genus Dermacentor; species Dermacentor albipictus. Next base: position 46,979 of record NW_027225664.1, read on the forward strand.
GGTTGTGCTGTGTGTCACGTACAATGTACGGCAGCGTAGCCTCGATTGTGCGTTTCCTTACGGGCAGTGATAGAAATGTGCCGAGCGGTCGACGCCGTGCGCACACTTTTGCTTGGATGCACCAGTACAATGTACAGGCTCGTCCACTCTTAGGGTGAACACGGCTCACCGTGGCCGCGCTGCGCGGGGCGCCAGTGCGTCCGGCGCGGCGGCGCATCGAAGCAAAGCGGCGCAGGCGCACACGGACCCAGGGGAGGTGCTTCGCGTCGTCTGCTACAGCGCTGGAGCGCGCCGCATCTTGCTTTGCTGTACACTTCGGTAGACCCAGGTGACTGAGTGCCCGAGGCGGCATTGCAGGAAGGCGCACTTCACTGACTTTAGCATTTTCCAGCTGGTTCCGTCTACAGCTTGTGAACAGCCTGCTTAATCAATATACATAAACAGAAGCAAGCTTCTCACCACATAAGTCACTTAGCATGTTTTTCATATGTGATGAGGGTAAAAATAGTCATTTCTTTCGCACTTTTTATTAGGCCGGGGCCCTCTTATTTTACTCTCACAGCCCTTGGTGTAGTGCATACCGAGAAACCTATTAGGCGCGCTCTTGGTTGGAGGCATCATGTGATGAGCCTAGCACGCCGTTTAGCGCATGTCTTAATGCTAGAACGAATGTGCTTAATTGAGTTAAGAAAACGACCGAAACTCGCTATAAATTTCGCAGAAAGTTAGAGAGCGATTGTTCAATCACGCATCATCGTGTTTGGTGGGCAATACTATTACTTCGACAACCACTAAGAAGCAGGGGCGTAGCCAGGGGGGGGGGAACTTATGGGGCTTCAGCCCCCCCCCCCCCGAAATTGTTTCGTGCTGTCCCTGCACGACCGACCAAAGGAACCTTCGGCGCCGGAAATCATTGTGAATTTTGTCTAGAATGTCCTTTTCACGCTCGGAAAGACATTTCACCGCGAACATTGCGAACTCGGGCTGGATTTCGCGGCACACCTGGAATCACATAACGCAAGGAGGCCCATCCGAGCACAAGATTTCAAGGGCGTTTTGATGGCGAACGCGCTTACCGCGGCATGCCGCGGAGGCCGCGGAATCTACGGAGCGCACGGATGTGAATTACATTTTATGGGTATAAATCTTTATAAACTTCTGATGCGAAAGGTGCATTGGCATTTCCAAAGTTGTGCTTCAGGTTTTGAACTGCGGAACTTTGTGGGTTTAATGTATTTATAAACATTTGACGCCAAGGATGCATTGACTTTTCTAAAGTCTTACATCGGAACATGCAACAAGACAAGCCTAATCAACACACTATTAGGCAAGATAAACCAATAAAGAATCAAGCAATAAATCAATAAATCAAGTTGACAAAGCACGCAGCGAGGTCCGATGAGACGAAGCGTCGTGGTGGTTCATTCGTGGTGTCATGTCACCTAAAAAATATCAAAATTTTTTTTTCACCTACGCCTAAGCATCCATGTCAAGACACTAAAGCCAGCCAAGGTAACTACGTTCCTATTTATTTTTTCTACTTTGACTTTGAGGGGGGGGTGGAATGGGTGAGCCGACGATGGTGGCTAAGTCTTGTGTGCGCAAAGAAAAAAAGCGGGGAGCAAGCGCGCCGCCTTCTGTCGCGCGCGATACGTCGGGGAGAATAAATGGAATGGGGGCGGGATCTAGGATGCTGTGAATCTGTGATTGCGCAACATGTTCATTTGCCTTGTCTGGCGTATTATATACAGTGACTTTTTCTTAGGTAGATTTATTGGATGCTTATGCGTATACTTAAATAGCTCGTTGCCAGGTTTTCTGCATACATGCAGTGAACATTATTTCCAGTGACACTTTTCTGCCCTTTATCAAGCTGTATCTTCGCATTTGTATATATATTCAATTGTATCTTCTCAATTATAACCCATTAGGGACTGGTTTCTTTATTTTTTTGCTATATTGAAATAAATGTCATATCTTAACTTACATTTATACTAATAATTCACATGCAAGAAATTATTACTCTTGCCTAATTAGTTTTTGAAATATAGCCCGTGACCATATGGTCACACTGGGCCCTTACGTTACAGCAAAATACACGAAGTAAAAAACATTTATTTCAAGCCATGAAACATCACAAAAAACATATATAGCGAATAGTCGAGCACTTATTTAGTGTGATATGACATAAATAATCGAATACACATGGGGACGTCATATTTGTGCACCGCGTGGTTGCAATTATCTCATGCACACCTCCACCTTTTGCCATTAGGTATTGGTGCACCAAAGTGGGCCACTTGGTCATACCGAGTACCAGTCAGGACATCACCAGTCTTTGGTATTCTGCGTTGACCAGGTCCTCTAGGCTTATTGCTCCATCGCATCAGGTAGCTTTGTGCAATTTGCCTGCGGAATTCCACCTGCGTGACGTTGAACCCTGTGCTACGAATTAGCGCCTAACCGTTGCTGATAGATACATCGCAAAGTGAAGTGAAAATCGGCCACCACCACTTTTTGCCATGGATTGCAATCCTATAGGCACCTGCATTTGCATTCATCTGGTCCGTACCTCCTATAAATCTTGTACTTAGCAACAGTGTTCGGATGGGCCACCTTTATTTGCTTCTTCTCAACATACGAGTACTTGCCCTATCGAGTACGGCATTGTCAAAAAGATCGAACAACTCAGCAAGTGAAAAGACCCTGTAAGCAGCAAAGTTTGGGTCGGGAAATATGCCAAGGCTTGTCTGGAGATCACCCTTCGTCCACTTAGAAGCAGTGGATAATTTTGCCGGAATGGCCGCATCAATTACAGTAGAAGAAACCTCTGATATTCTGTCACCTTGCTCGCCGGGGTCGTCATCGTCCGAGTCGCATCCACCAATGCGGCGTCCGTCAGAGAAAACAGTTTCAGCGCCGGCTAATAGCTACCACCTGCTTAGAATGTCAATGAGCCCACCTGAGCCTTCATCGGCCGAGTTTTCATCCGAATAGGTGCTAGCCTCTGGCGGCTCGATATAAACCACTGACACGTCGTCATGTTCCTCTATGACTGCTTCGCTATTTCTTCCAACATCAACCTATTCAGACAATAAAATAAGAAATAACCACTGTGGGAACGCGCCAGCAGCCGTGCACGAGATGAGAATGCAGTTAAAAAACATAAAAAGTTAGGTAGCCTAAAGGCCTAGCGTGACCATATGGCAACGCGCAAGATAACGCGCACGTTCATGGATAAATCAAACATTATTCTTTCACAAATGCTCATCGAAGGTCACATATTCAAAGAGCAATACGGAGGTAAGGATATCTGACTATTTCTTAAACAAGTAGTAAAAAAAAACACACTTACCCCTTGGAGCGATGCATGGCAACGCTACTCGCAGAGCAACACTTATTCCTGCATTTGCGAGGGGCTCCCACAAAAAGACTGACAGCTGCTGCCACTTGGTATCCATAAAGGGAACTCTAATCTGTCAAACAGCACGTTAAAGGCGATTTTGGTGCCGTTTTGTTATACTTAATTAATTGAAATCCACTGTGCAGACTAACGTGACCATATGGTCACGCTGGTCCTTAATGGGATAATGTACGAGGGCGAGTGAAATGAAAGTTAGCCTACCCAGCCCACGCCATAATGGTTAGGTACATTATCTGCGAGGCATGCGCGTAGCACACAGGCATCTCTCATTTACAAAAATGACACGCTGGTGTGAGGATAAATGTTCTTTAATGATCTCATACACTGGGTTGAACATGGTTGCGTGACGTAATGGATGCTGCAGAAGCTGAGCAGCGTGGTGCCGCGAGGTTTTTGACAGCTAAAGGTGTTTCGCAAAAAGAAATTATTCGCCGTATGGCTGCCCTGTTCGTTGAACATTTCATTTCATTGTCCACTGTGAAGCGTTGGAGTAAACGGTTCAAAGAAGGACGTGAATGTTGCAAAGACGATCCAAGACCGCGCCAAAACCATCGTGCAATCACCCCCAACAAAATTCCAAAGCTTGATGATCTCATGAGACAAGAACGGAGGATAAGCATTGATGAACAGGTAAAGCGTGTGGACATCAGTCACGGTTCGGTTCACGCCATAATTCATGAACATCTCGGTTAAGTTCATTGTCTGTCTGTCTCGGTTAAAGGCTCTTGTGTGTGCAGTGGATGCCCAAGATTTTGAACCACCGCCAGAAGACCGAGAAGTTCGGCGCTGCCTTGACTGATCTGATCCGGTATCATAATGAGAGTGACGACTTATTGTCTGCAACTGTGATCGGGGACAAACCATCGTGCCACTACTACGATCCTGAAACACGACGGCAAAGCTTACAGTGGAAAGTTTCGAATTCGCCACTCCCAGAGAACGAAAAGTGCTGTTGGCTTTTTTTCGATCGTCAGGGGCCATTTCTGATAGAATTTGCTAAATCTTTAGAGACTATCAATTATTTTAGATATTGTGAAACGACGCATCGGCTGGGAGTCTCAATCAAGAACAAATGATGTGGAAAATTGACGAATGAGGTCATCTTGTTCCACGACAATGCCCGTCCCCACGTCGCTGATGTAGTTAATATAAAACTGGCAAAGTTCAAGTGGGAAACGCTGCAACATCCGCCACACAGCTCAGACCTGTCGTCTTGCGACTTTAACATGTTGGGGCAGCTGAAAGAACAGCTAAAGGGAATCAGATTCGTGTCGGACTATGACGTGAAAGAGTCAGTTGCAGGCTTTTTGAAGCAGCAACCCAAGGAGCTTTATGAGACGGGAATCACGCGACTCGCTAGACAATGGGAGAAATGTCTAAACGCTCATGAACGCTACTTTTAAATAATGTACCCCGTTTGTCATGTATTCCCACTGGCTCATTTTCATTTGACTCGCCCTCGTATATTTTGCAGAACTCCCGCTTTTTATACGTACTCTCTTTTGCGAGTATAATTTCGATGCAATTACTCACGACACACGACCGGACACACGACTGCTCCTGCGTAATACATTCGAACAAATGACAGCGTCATGAGATTTTTCACTGGCCGTTGCATACGTACAAGAATGTGAACAAGGTTATTGAATGACAAAATTTCATTAACACATTTGTCATCAACTTGTTCATTTCATGGCCTTTACATATTTCATATCAGCGGTATGCACTGCTTTGCTGGTTTCGAACTGATATATAAAGTTCGTGGGATATTTTTTTTTACTTATTAGATAGGCAAAAAACATGGAAGCGGTGGCATCAGGTATATTTTGGGCACAATTCTTGGCACATACGAGTAGGAGGAGGAATAAACTTTATTAGTAGAAATGAGCCGACGGTAAAATCGTCCGAGGTGGGCGGCTTCCCTAGTCCAGGATGCCGTGGGCCTGAGCTGATAACTTGGCCCTGCTCACCAGGCGATGCTGGTCTTCAGGGCTCGAGCTTGTCAGCTGGGCCTCCCACTGCTCGACGGTTGGTCCGGTGATGGGCGGTGTCGATGCATTTTGTTGACATTCCCATACCATGTGGTAGAGGGTATTGGGCCTAGAGCAGAAAGCACATTCTTTTATAAAATAATACATATTTTACTTGTTTTGACAGTGTGTAGCGTTCAAGAATTCGTTAGCAGCATCTTTGGCAATGACAATGCCGTTATTATTCATGTATTTTGAAACCTCGACAAATGCTATAAGAGGAAGCTTTAGCTCGGGCCTAACTCCGATGCGGCCTATTCAAGTCCATAAAACGCAGAAACACTTTTCTGAGATAACTCCTCGATCGCTTTTCTTGAAATTTGTTGCACTTGAGAGAGAAAGTTAAATTATAGTGTCTGTTGGACGCGGAATTGCAGTTTAGGGTCTGAAGTTTGTTTAAATATTTTGAAAAATGCGAAAGTTCGGAAAAAAAAAATAGAAGCACGAAGTTTAAAGGTAATAGCTCTGAATCAAGAACAGATATCGCGGTTCTGTAAACGGCATCTATTATAACAGTCAAAGCGGACAAATTTGATATATCAATTTGTATCTTACGTGAACTGGTTACGTTGTGTACAAGGGTTCTGCAAAAGCCGTATTTCTATATTACTAGTTTTTTTGAGATTCATGTGTAACATATCAATTTTGTCCGCTGTGGATGTACTATTACATGCGATTCACAGGATTATGATGCTATTTTTTCTTGTTGAGTTACAGAGTGTTAAACTTGATAGTTTCTTTTTCTGAAAATTTGCGATTTTCGTCCAATTTTTAATAAAGAACTGACAACCTAAATGAAAAAAATTGAAATGAGAACTGAGTAGAATGTTAGTTTTTATTTTAAATGCAACAAACCTGGTCAAATTTGGTGAAGTGGTTGTCGAGAAAAACGTATTTACATGTATTTAGATGAGCACCCGAGCTAAAGCTTCTTATGGAGGAGGCCGAGCTGCAATGTGAGCCCCGCCCCCCCCCCCCGAACGAAAATTCTGGTAAGAATTTTCGTTCGGGGGGGGGGGCTAAGGGGGGGGGGCCACTGCTAAGAAGTGATCTCCGCTGCTTCGCACTCTCTTATTCACGCGTTAATCGCTGGTAGGAGAGCATGGAGCGCTTTACGCGATGTAGGAAAGTGCTCTCCCCGGCATAGCAACTGATTTGGCGGCGATTTTACTCCCCCTTTTCATCTTTCGGCATCCTATAAAAAAACTAAATTCATTTTTGCTGTCACAGCTTGTGTAAGATCACCGAAGCGGTGCCGGTCCCCTGACGGCTACCTGATACGAGATGTCGCATTCTCATTTTGAAGAATCGTTGGTCAATTATTTGATTACATTGATTAGGTGGAGCAAAATATGTGGCGCCGACGGTTTTTTTATCTTTTGTTTTTTTTTTTCTCCTTGGAATCACTGCACGCCGCATGCGAATGCTGTTTCCGTCCGTTTCACATAGGCAATTAAAGTGGAAAATCTATAATCTACATGTCTGCTGTCTCGTTTAAATTACGTCTTGCTGGGTAATTAAGTCGTTATTCGCTTCTATTTCATTTCAGTACTTCCTCAGAATGGGCCATATGCATATTCTCACTAGCATATAATAATTTGCTGATTGTGCGGTATACGTCCCGAAGCGACACATGGAGTTACGCCGTAGAGGTGGGCATCGGATAAATTTGGAGATTAGGAGGAATTTATTTCTTTTTTTTAGAGGGTGGGCTGGGCTGAGTGGGTAAAACCCAAATATGAATACGGCACAGGAACCCTTGCCGCGAACAAGCGATGCTGTTGCCGTCATGGGGAAGTGGCCGGTCCGTGTGTTGGACGAAGGCGGCCACGACATAAAACCGACGGTCATGAGGCCGGCATGGTGTCGTCTGCCCACAGCATGCCGGTGGGCGGCAAACGGACTCGCCGTTTGTAAACGCTAAGCCCGGCCCAAGCCAGATTGCTGTGTTAAGAGGAAGCTTTAGCTCGAGCGCTCCTATCTAAATACATGTAAAAGGAGAATTCGTTTTTCTCGGCAACTACTGCACCCAATTTGACGACGTTTGTTGCATTTAAAAGACAAACTTAAAATCTAGTGACTGTAGGTTTCGAATTTTTGAGTTAGTTCGTGAATTTTTTATTAAAAATTGGCAAAAATCAAAAATTTTCAGAAAACGAAACTGTCAAGTTTAGAGCTCTGTAGCTCAACCACTAAAAGTGATAATACATTTATGTGAATTGCATCTAATAGTACATCTAAAGCGGACAAAATTGATATGTTACACATGAATATAAAAAAAATTAATCATAGGGAAATACAACTTTTGCAAAACCGTCGTAACCAACGTAACAAATTCACGTACGATGTAAAATGACATATTGAATTTGTCCGCTTTGAATGATCTAATGGATTCTGTTTACAGAACCGTGATGTCAGATCTTGGTGCAGAGGTATGAATTTGTAAACTTCGTGCTTCTATTTTTTTCAAACGGTCAAATATTCGAAAATCGTTTTAGGAAAATTCAAGCCCTAAATTGAAATTCCGCTTCCAACAGTCACTAGAATTTAACGTTCTCTTTCAAATGCAACAAATTTCATCAAAATCGGTCCAAGGGTTATCTCATAAAAACGTTTTAGCGTTTTACATGTATTTGAATAGGCCGCGTCGGAGTTGGGCGCGAGCTAAAGCTTCCTCTTAAGGCCAGTGTACTTTTTAACTGACCATGGGCGTCAGCCCGATCAACCGCTGAGCCCCCCATCCCCTTTTTTTTCTTGCGTAGGCCATGTTGCCCCATCCTAGCTTAATATGATGATGCAGTGCAGCCAAAAACTACTCAACTGAGTGACTGGCCACTCAGGAGTTACAGATTCTGGGATGACTCGCCAAATCGAAAGACACCAGAGGTGTTTCCATTAAACGCATTTCCATCGATTTGCATGATTAATTGCTTTTTGTTCGGTTGCTGGCTGCCATGGCACTTCGGCGATAAAAACGCTGTAAAAGTGCAGGATAATTTCATTTCCCCGGTGCGCTGTGGAAACTAGCCATGTCACGGGTACTGGAAAAAGAAAGACGACGCATATTAGATCTGTGCCTACAAAACTATTCTTAACACGTTATATCGGAGATGACAAAAAGGCCACTGAAAACTGTAAATAAAATCGTCCAGGCTTGCAAGAAGGATGGAAGAATTGCGGATGCTCCCCGTAAAGCCCGGCAAAGAGGGACCATTGTTGCGGCGGCTGCTGCAAACCCGACCTCCACCGTTCGAGAAATTAAGAACAGCCTCAGGCTAGGTGACGTCCCTGATACGACTATCAAGCGTCGCCTCTAGGCTCCAGCCTAATTAGGAACGCGAAAAAAATGAGTGTATTTTTACCCTCATCACTTACAAAAAACATGCTAAGTGATTTATGTGGTGAGATGCTTGTTTCTGTTTATGTATATTGATTAAGCAGGCTGTTCGCAAGCTGTGGACGGAACCAGCTGGAAAATGCTCCAGTTAGTGAAGTACGCCTGCCCGCAATGCCGCCTCGGTCACTCAGTCACCTGGGTCTAGCGAAGTTTACTTTACAGCAAAGCAAGATGCGGCGCGCTCCAGCGCTGTAGCAGACGACGCGAGGCACCTCCCCCGGGTCCGTGTGCGCCTGCGCCGCTTCGCTTCTATGCGCCACCGCGCCGGACGCACTGGCGCCCCGCGGAGTGCGGCCACGGTGAGCCGTGTTCACCCGAAGAGTGGACGCGACTGTACATCGCCTTGAAAAACGGTGAAGAAGGTGAAGAACGGTGCACTTGTACTTTTATTGCGCCAGGGCATGTAACTCGAAGAATGGGTGAAATTTATTAATTTGAGTATATGCATGCCGTTCGTCACGTGCTCTCTCAATCTTCAGTGTGGCAAAAAGATTCTCAGTAAGAAGAAGCACAAGTATCATGTCAACAAAAATGAGAAGCGCAATTCAAAGAGTAATTTTGGCATTCTAACCATGAATCGCTCGGAAGCTGCCTTCTTGTTCTGCGTCTCACATGCTAACGGGAGTCATATCAAAAATACCAGAAATATTAATGCCGAAGCGTCATATCGGGTGTTTTAGCGAACACTTTCAAAATTTTGTTTAAATTGCCTGTGGTGGATAGGACCATTTCGTGCATGACCTGGCTGACTCGAAGACGCGGACATTATTTGCAAAAGGACGTTTCAAATCATCATCGATTAATTAACAAAATCGCTAATAATGTTTTCAACCACTTACCTTATGGCACAAAGTGCAACTTATGAATTCTAGCGAGGGAGTTCGCAAGGCGAACTCACTTGGAACGAATTGTCCCGATGACACCACTTGGCGGAGAACTGCATTGGCGTTCCAGTTATTTTTGTGCTTCAATGCATAAAACGACGTTTTATTAGGAAAGCAGGGAGAACGACAGTGGATTTTTACAACAAGTTGGACGTCACAAATCTCGTCAATTGTGTCACCCACATGACTCTTTTCGAGTGGATATGCCTCGCTGCCTCACCGGCTAGAGTTTGTGAATCGCAGTTTGAGATATCACGCCCCTATCCCTTACAAAAAATTTTAATGTGTTTTTTTAGAAAGTCTTTTGAATTTTCTCTATAGAACTCTATTGTGTTTATTTTTATTGTCTTTAGAATTTTCCTATAGAGTTTCAAAAGTTATTTGGCCACCGCATTCTTATAGGAACTCTAAAGGCACATTTCTATAGAAGATTTCTATCGAGTTGCTTTAGAGATGCTAAAGACAAATTTCCATAGAATATTTCTATGGAGTTGCTTTAGAGATGCTAAAGACAAATTTCTATAGAATATTTCTATCGAGTTTCTTTAGAGATGCTAAAGGCAAATTTCTATAGAATATTTCTATCGAGTTGCTTTAGAGATACTAAAGGCAAATTTCTATAGAATATTTCTATCGAGTTGCTTTAGAGATGCTAAAGACAAAATTCTATAGAATATTTCTATGCAGTTGCTTTCGAGTCCCTACAAGCAAATGCCTATAGAAGCTAGGCCGATGTGTGTAAAGTACTTGCAATTTACTAAAGTTCTACTGTGGGCAATAAGGACTACAGTAAATGCAGTGGCAAAATAATTGGTGCTACAACCACAAAGTATTCAGTTTGAAATGTTTATTGCACTTCAGACTAGATACATGCTTCATATATGTGACATATACGCTTCAGGCTAGAACTTGCAACACACAAACTGTAGCTGCCAACATGCTTCTCAGGTCAAGCTGGTGGTGCAAACACACGAAACATGAGGTAAAAGAATCAGTGGCAGACTTGATTACAGTTGACACCTTGCAATAACAGGCTTTACTAGGACAAGAAACCATGCCATTAAAACTGCAAAAGGAGTGCCTGTTCCAGCAGTGCACATTAAATGTTTGGATACTAAAGCCTGAAAATAGACTGATATGAATGTGCACTGCAATGTTGTGTCAGCCTGACGAAACGACACAGCATTTTAGTCTGTGCAAAAATAACACTGGCAGTCGCTGCAAACATGTGGCAAATAATGGCTTTCACAGATAAGTACACCATATACCGAAACCACATGGCATTATAGTCTATGTTTCTGTGTAAAATTAGCACTGGCAGGCACTGCAAAAATGTGGCAAACAGTGGTTATCATAGAGCAGTACAGCATATATCGTAAAAAGTTTAAAAGCTTGTAATGCGTTGTAAGGGAAACAATTTTGAGATCAGAGCCAATATTCTAATTAGGGTGAGAAATACAAACCAGACCGACACACGCAATGACTAAAGAAGAGATTTAGCTCAGCAGCTCCTATGTAATGCACATGAACAGTAAAATCGTTTTTCTCGGCAACTATGCAACCAAATTTGATGAGGTTTGATACATTTAGAAATGTTTAAATCATTGTTTTTACATTACCACAATCATTTTTTATTAAAATTTGCTGAACATAGCAAAACTTGAAGGAAAAGGACTTAGTTTGCAACTGTAAATAAAAAAAGAACTAGCACAAGTTCGTTAATTCTGTAAATTTTCCTACTCAAATACATCCAAAGTACAGAAATACTTTTGAGACAACCACAGCAATAATTTGAATTAAGTTTGTGGCATTTGAGAATTCTACTTGTTGCAGGAAGAACTATTTGGCAGGTTTGAGAAAAATAACACCACGAAGCTTACTAATCCCTGTCTCTGTGCCAGAAAGAGATATAGTTCTGCAGACTCCATCTGCTATGTCTAAAGTCAACAAACTGTATATATGAATTTACAGCTTACATGAAATTGTTGCAAATTTTGAGATTTTCGCGCATCTACTCATAAATTAGTGATTGTATATTAGAGCAGCATATGGTATCTCTAATTTGACAGATTAAATTATGGTATTAGGTCCAACAGAAATGTGATCTCACCTTTTAGTTATATAAGATTTGTTAACCTTACTGCTCTGTTTCATCAAAATTTAGTTTTCATGAATTCGTATCAAAAGCAGACTAGTTGTCTAAAAATGTTTTATCATGGTACTGTGCTACGTGAATTATGCTTTTCCAAATAACATTTACTTTGATGCAACAATATTTCTTTATTTTACCTGATTCCTTGCTGAAAAACTGCACAGTATTCATGAGATATGAATAAACAAATATTAGGTGAATAAGTAAACGAATAAATATTGCGGTTTGTATTATCATTCCACCACCAGCATGACCTGTAGGGAGCTTTGGCTACTGCCCACATGTTGCAAGTTCATTCTTACATGATCACCTGCTATTTCACTTCCCAGGAAGAGAGCGAGGAAAGGCTAGTTTTTGGCCTCATTTCGTCCGTCTAGTAATGGCGACGCTGGAGCCTGGAAAATACAATTGAAATTAATTTTCAAAAGGTGTAATGAACATTCAGTCATAATGTATTAGCAGGCACAAACATGCCACAAATATCTATATAGTTGTAGCATTATGCTAAGCTGCATTTCAGTATTTCAGAAAAAAATTATAACACAAAAGTGGCAGAATGCCCTACCTCCCCACCACTCTGCCAAACAGCGGCAGTTCTTTTGAGAATAACTTTTGAGAATATTTTGTCTTTCCCAAGATTCTGTGACATCAGCACTGGGCCAATGTGCCTGGCAGTAGAATATCATTGCTCATGACAAAAAGCATCTCCGAACGACAACAGCCTAGTCACACATTAATCTCATCTTGCAATGACAAAGCATTCCCATTTATAACATAAGCAAGCAGGAACACTCACGAGCTAAGATTCCTATACAGACATCACACTATGCATAGGAAACAAATTTTTTGAAAAGAATGGAATGACCTAATGGCTTCTATTGTTGAGCGGTAGACAAAATTAATATTCCATCCGCTGTTAGCCATAGTTGGTATGTACTATGCTTAATATGCCAATAATAAATTTCTCACATAGAGCTTGGGCAATCATGATGATGCATGCAAGTATGCATTGTATGGGGAACAATAATGTTTTAAGTTGTTTTCGCAAATTATGATGGATAACTGCCAATTTCTGGCATTTGGAACACAGTCGCAGTGTCACTGTCAGACACAATGGACACAGTATATTCGTGCTTCTTGAGTTATTGAAATAATTAGTTTCTAATCTAGTACGGGTATGTACACTATGTATCCTAAACGCAATGATAAAACTGCCCAATTGTAATTGAAAAGTTAATTCAGTTTTAATTAAAAAGGGTCCTTCTTGCAACATGGTATGTGAAAAACAGAAAACAAAATTATACTAATCATGTAACTTTGAAAACTGATTGCATAACTGCTCTATAGGTCAAGCAGAAAATTTAACAAGAAATAACGTGCCTAAAACTAGTTGCAACAAACAAATTCGTTACTACAAAGGTTGCGGATAATTCAGTAAACAGTTTGTGACCCAGTCTTTTTATGTGGCATTCCTCAGCGATGTTGTTGGTCAACTGGTTCCCGCAGCTGAACAAAACAGATGAACGGTCTAAATCTGGCGTGCAGCCCCAGTCCCATCGGTGCATGGTCAAGTGGGACGAACACACTGATCCTGGGAGTGAATTATGGTGCTGTCTTAGGTACGTGTTGAGGCACCGGCCAATCTGCTGCATGTACATTTGACCAAATATATACATGATCACAAGAATAGACTACACTATCCCTGACAGGCACAAGACAAATTTAGTGGTATCTAAGCAAGCCTTTCTTGTCAGGGTGCCTGTATGCACAGCAGTGTGCAAGAGAATTGAGAAAGGCAAGCAGGCAAGGGAGGCTTGCTCGGTGAAAGATACCACCAAATTTGTCATGTGTCACAGGCAGTGAGTGCACTGTATCCCTTTCACATGTGGTCAAGCGTACATAGGGCAAACTGGCCGGTATCTTATGTGTATAAGAGATCACCATATTTCATTCAAAAGACCAGTATGGTCATCCAACTTCGCCGTACATTTCCACAACGGGGCTTCATGTTGGATTACAATCGTTCATCTGTTTTCATCCACCGTAAAAACTGACAAGTGAAATCGATGAGGCATACCACATATATAGTAAGACATGTGGGTGAGCCCCCATTTTTAATGCAACAAACAAAAAAAACATCCTGTGTAGGTCACAAGGTATCCATATGAGTCTGTGCCTATGTACTACAGAAGTAAATGCAGCTTAGTAAATACTGACCTTCATATTAATTTTCAAGAAATTAAAGTTCACCAAATGTGTATTTTGCAGTGGCTGTTACTATGGGAACAGAGAAGTAACTGTAAAGATATCAATGATAAACAAAGATGTGCACACTACGTGCTTAGACCTGTGACATATTTAGTCCACTACCCTTCGAATTCCTACACGCACAGAAAACTGCACGAGATTGTAGCACAAACAGACAAAAATTATGCAAATAAGGGGTACAGCATAGGAAATAGTTTTCAAAGAATAAAACCACAATACAAAGTCATAAATACACTACGTACAAAGCAAAAAAGATATTTAACTTGCAGGTAAGCAACTTACGCAAAAGAAATACTAAACATCGGGAATGGTTAGGTATAGTTTTATACAGAACACAATCATGTAGGCATAATGGCTATGCACACAAATAGGTAGCAAGTTCAATAAGGCTGCATAAATATTTAGTCTCTTTAGTAAGCTGCATTAAGTAATGTGTTGACAAACTTCTTCATGAATGACACCAAGCCCCCTTTTTGGAACACGTACATTTCATACACACCTGACATGACCATCCAGATCACACGCCATGCTGCTGCAGCAATATATCCACAGGGTCTGCATTTCTGGGGGCTCCTCGATCTTGTAGTTTATGCTGTGGGTCACGGCCTCGCCACTACAAAATGAGTTCTATGTTAGCTTATAGCAGTGGCACAATAAAGCTGTGATATCGTGAAAACATGCAATCAGCACCTAAAAGAGTCATGAAAGCAATGTCTGCACTAATGTGGAAAGAGAGCAAATGCTTGCAATCATCGAATGTCATGACAATGCGGACCTCTACAATAAATAAAGTTTTGGACGCGCCGCAGCAGCACATTACAATCTAAAGTTAATGTTTTTTCCATTACTTACAATAGGCAACGTTCCCCTGTCATGTTTAGTTAAGTCAGTTATGTCAACACATCTTGCCTTGGAAATAAAGCTGTACTAGTAGCAAGCTGTGATTGGCTTACACTTTTTCCCTAGAACTGTTCGTTAGCCAAAAACCTCGTAAGCAGAGATTGTGCACAACGTCGAAGCATTTATAAGTGAGGAAACGTCATTAAAGAAAGAATCGATGAAGAGGTAGATGGGTCGTTACTATGCAGCTTTAGCAGACAAGCGGGCGCTCACGCACAGCTGCACAAGGTGAACACGATTTCCGAAACTTTTCTCAGCGGAAGCAAACGCTTATCAGGATTATCAGTTCCGCACTGTGGCAATGGAGTTGCGTACACAATTCTTACAACCAGCGCGTAGCAAGTATCAGCACAGGGTTCACTGTTGTCGTGGGTGTTCCACTTGCTACGTTCGCAAGGCACTCTATACACACACGGGAAGCACACACAACACGGATGAACGCACGTGCAGTTGGCGAGCACGATTGCTTACCGTTTCAACACTACGACGAGGTCGAAAGGCGCTCTCCAAGTTTCCAGTGATGCGTCTGCGATGTTGCTTGCAGCATACAAGCCGCTGGGTAGTGGACGAGCTGAGGCACGCTAATAATACGCATTACTTCTTTGCGCCGTCCACCAAACTTTCCACGACAACCAGCGCAGACAAAGGGAACGCACTCCACGGCATGAAAATCGTTGGTCCGCATTTAGCTGGCGCGCCACGCATACGGCGTGTTTACAGCAAGACTCAAGCCATCTTCTGGTACTTTCGTGCTCGCGAACTACGTCTCATTTCATCACAGCAAACCTAATAACACACGATCAAACAAACACATCGAAGCAGCTCGCACAACAACCGTTGAAGACGGAGAAATAACAACACGCCGTATCTTCGTATTCTACCGGTCGCGTAGAATACGAAAATACCGGCGCCGCCAGCGCCGTCTGTATAATAGTGAGGCAGTTGTGGCCTCCGTGATTCCTACAATAATATTTACTACAGCAGGTTTTTGTGCCGTTTTGGGCCGAACTACATACATACGTTGCTAGAAAAAAAAACAATGCCATGCTCATATTGTGTGCTATTTTTAGGGCAGAAATAAATTACATGCAGTATTCTTGCTTTTGAATCGCTTATGCCGCATGCAGTCGGCAAAAAGCATGGCCTTCAAGATCTGAACAATTTACCCTGAGTGAGCTATCGCTGGGGTGTGATTTTAACGATTTCAACCTCGGTCACTGGCCTTAAAGCCCTAACTGACTTTATGCGCAGCCGTTACCTGCAGTGCCTGCGCCCTCACTTCGTTTCTCATTGAAGTAACTTCCTGCTGTCGTTTAAATGTAGCCCAGAAATTGTCGACAGAACCTCGGAGGTACTCGTGTGCAGTGTGTGATGTTTCCGTGCGCTTGTGTCCGTCGCACAGCAGCAAATATACGATGATTTTTAATTTTACCCGTGAGACACAGGTTACGCTTATGTGTTCCCTATATTGCTTTCGTGGCGATGTGCTTATCGTGGGCGGATCGCGCTCATGTGGTCCGAGCCTTTTCAAGATTCCTCGAAAAAAAAAATCGTTTCTGCAGCGTGCATTTGTCGCATTTCA
Source organism: Dermacentor albipictus (assembly GCF_038994185.2). Lineage (NCBI taxonomy): Eukaryota > Metazoa > Arthropoda > Arachnida > Ixodida > Ixodidae > Dermacentor > Dermacentor albipictus. Next base: position 63,616 of record NW_027225664.1, read on the forward strand.
GTGGTGTGTGCCAGAAATGTGCGGCGGCGTTCGATGTGTTCTCGCCCCAACTGCTGCAGTCACTGCATGCCAGCAAATAGATATGACGCTGGCTGCTAAGGCGCAGTTTTGCTTAGTGTTTCTTGGTATACATCTTTGTGATTTACCTGCATATGTGATATAAACCACAATGCGCGCTTCCACTATATTTCTTTGGTTAACCTAATTTCGATTAGTGTGATGTTTGCCTTCGTCAATGAGTGTCTTTTTAACGATGCTCTTAATTGATAGCAAAAAACCTCTGAAACGCCGATTTCAAGAACCAACGTCTTCCAGTGCCTTCCAGTGTGAAACCAGCTCGTTTTCTTTTAGCACTGGATCGCACTGGGTACGCTGGCGCTCGCTGGGACTCACTCGCGACCAGTGAGAACGCTGGATAAGAGCTGGGTCACACTGGAAGAGACGCTGGTTGCACTGCCATGACGCTGGGGCGTACCGGTTTGTGCCGTACAGGCGCTGGTTCGCATTGGAAACTGCGCTGGTTGTTTTTGTGCTGCACTGGCTCAGGTACGCAAGGACGAGCGCTGCTGAATATTAAATTCTTCATACAATTTCATCACTTCATACCAGTCTCTTGTCCTAAATAACGCTATATCTTAGGGTCATAAAACTATTTCGTGTCGCAACATGGAATAAAGGTGCGTGAGCTGCCTTGTTTATTCCTGCACATATGACACTGAAAATCACTTTCGTTTTTTGCATTTTGCCTTTCGACAGGGCGGATAGCTAAATTCTTGAACGAAACCACGCAAACGCAGAAGACGCCGCTTTTTTAGTAGTTCGCACGTAACGTATGATTGGGAGTTATCGCCATTGTCGCGGTGTTGTGGAGTGGACATGAAATCCAGAAGTCGTTCAGACGCGCTCGAACGGACCCCGAGTTCGAAGCCTACCGCTGCTTGATATTATCGCACCGATAACAAAGCTGAGGCGATTCGTGCGCTTCCACTTTCCCTATTGTACTAAAAAGAGTTCTGAGGCACAAATACACACATTTTAGCTTTCGCCAGCTACCCGCGCCGAGATCGGTCCCCACCGAAGCTTAGGCATAGCGTATCAGGTCCGTCTGCACGCTATCGGCGCGTCTAACCTCAAGAATCAAGAAGTCTAACAAGGATAAATCACTCGATATTTCAGATTTCGTATCGGTGATTTTAAATAAACAATTTTTTCATGTCTACAGTGCCAGCACAAGAAGTGAGGAGCGCCGATGTGACGCGTCATAAACGCAGGTATATGTGCTGTCGCTGAAGGCTCCCAGCACTAGGCTGCGCTTCTCTGACGAATATATATGACTATACAGACGTGTAGACTGAAAGGCATCACTGAACTAAGAAAACGTAGCGTATCCCTCGCGTTAAGAACGAGAAACGGCTATCGAAATCGGCAGTAACAGCCCATACATGCAGCGTCCCGGGTCGGTGGTTCATTTAGGAATTTTTTCGAAGTTAAAATACCAATCGCAAGTGAAAGTCGATGTTATGGCACTTCCGAGCACACTACTGAATACGGAGAGCAAATTTTTCTTTGTGGTACAGGCGTGAGTTTTAGTTGCTGGGCGATAGCACATCTACCACGTCTCTGCAAGACCTCTCTCTGCGAAGCTAAAACTGCTTCTCGATTTTGGTATCCTAAATTATCCGCCCATGCCTATCTGCTGGCGTGGCGTAGCGGTAATGAGCCGGGCTGGGGACCTGCAGGTGAGACGATCGAATCCTGGTCAAAGCATTTTTATTTTTACGTGTTCTTTTTTTCGTTTTTTATTGCACTAAACCACTCTGTTGCTTTCTGTATTCAAAAAAATAAATACGGTGTCCAGGCACCGCGTATTTAACGCGCTAGAGCTGTTTTTCGCACCAGTAACCAGCGCCTACAAGTACGCCGCGCCTGCCCAGCGCCCCATGCATCCAGTGCGCGGCACTGGACCCATAATCCGGCGATGCACTGGGTACTGTTTATAGAGAAAAAATATAGAGCCGTTCTTAGACAGGCCGCACTTTAGCTTCTTTAATGTCCGGTAAACGTTCCTTTATAGAACTCAGTACATATGCCATATGATGGCACATTTTTAGAACGGGAATGGAGAGCCAGTCTAGAGACAGGCCGCATTTTGAAATTCTGAAAACGTAAATGTTTCTATAGAATTTGTACATAAGATGTCAATACGTCCTCTATAGAACTTCTATGGTGGATGTAGAGCCATTGTATAGACAGGCCGCATTAGAAGTTCTGAAAATGTTCTATAAACATTTTTCTGTAGGATTTGGCGCATAAGATGTTAATACGACCTCTATAGAACGTTTCTGAAAACGTTCTACAAAATTTTTCTATAGAATTTGGTACATAAAATGTCAATACGACCTCTATAAAACATTTATGGAGGGTGAATGGAGAGTCAATCTAAACAAAAACCCGCATTACAATTGTTAAAAATTTTCTACAGGCATTATTTTATAGAATATTGTACATATGATGACAATAAACTCTCTATCGACTGCTTATAGAGCGCTAACGGAGAGTCAGTCTGTAGACAAGCCGCATTAGAAGTGTTAAAAATTTTCTATAGACATTATTTTATAGAATTTAGTACATATGATATCAATACACGCTCTATAGAACATTTATAGAGAACGAATGGAGAACCATTCTATAGACAGGTCGCGTTAGAAGTTTTAAAGACATTCTATAAAAATTACTTTATAGAATTCAGTACATAGGACGTCAATACACCCTCTATTGCACACCTATTGTGTGTGAAATGACTTGTTTCTATAGAAAGGTTTCTATAGACTTCTTATAAAGATTCTATGCAGACCACTCTATAGACCGCGAATTCCTATAGAGTCCCTTTTGACTCCATAGGAACTCATTAGGAGTTCTAAAGGAACACTAAATCCATTTTCATAAGTGTATAAGTCGTTTGAGAGTCACTTCGTCCTTAAGTGCTTAGCGCCGTAATCCTTCTTTTCAAGATAGCTACCTCTAACAAAGAGTTCGCGAGAGAAAAAACTGTATGAAGCCGCGATTTGCTTCCATTAGCGGGAGCTCTTTTTTTTACATACGAGGCTAGAGACAGCCTTCACATCCAAATCCCGTGCAGTTATATTACGCTTTCCAAGAATTTTACATTCCGCAATGGCAGCATGGTATTGTTTCTGTGCTCAAACTGAGCATTAGTAAACATGCTGTATATGTACAGTAAACTTTCACGAGTTGCGAAGAACATTCAAGTCTCGATAGCGCTACGAAGCTTGGATATTTGAGAGGATATACCTAAGCTTGCTTCCAGAAGGCCTGCCAGATATATAGGACAATATAATAGCGATATTTTTACGAGCGCGCATGTTAGGAGGCCCACGCGCCGCGCGAGCTGATTATGAATTTATGGGCGTATGTATGGATGATCGATACTGTGAGCGCCCATTTAAAACGCGGCAGTGTGTTGCACCACCGAGCTATTGCAATTACCTTGCCTAATGTCCTACCTACCTCTATAAAAAAAACAATGGTCCGCGTCATCTGTCGACATAGACGTAAAGCACGACTGAAAGAAATCCCCGGCGTACCAGTCTCATTCTACTCCGTTCGTCCATGGTGCTCCAACTAGTCTTTCGAATTGTGGCTGCGTTTTTGTCCCTTAACTTTGTTCTGTTTTCATTCCTTTTGATATGTTGGCAGTTTATTCTGCCGAGTCAATTTTTATGCCATGAAAATAAAAGATTGAGACGTAGTGATCCTACATGGTGACGGCTACACCTATTTCGCTAAAAGAAATGATAATAAAAAATATTATAAAAAAGAACACTGTCACAGGTTTCAAAATTTCGGAGCATGCAATAGTATACGCAGACGTACATACAGAGTTAAAGGCGAGGACAAGTTGCATCACACTGAGTCCAAACATATACGCGTATACAGAGTTTCAAACACCTACACGGGCCATGATGTTCGGGTTATTTGACGTAAATACTTCTTCCTCTCGTGAGCATGTACGTTCTTTCAATACGGTTGCCTCACATGGCAGAGATCGTCGCAATGCTGTACAGAAACAATTAAACCGGAGGTCTCGCAAAATTTTTGCCAAGTGGTATGGGAGCATCGGGCAATGACACGACCAGGTCCGCTCGGTGACGTTTTAGTTTCGCTGTTAATTTTGACCCGTGCAGGTGCCATAGGTTTCTTTGTCGTGGCCACCTTGTGCGCCGATGAAAAATTCCCTTTAGAAACTGACCACCGTCCCCAGAGGTATGTTTCCTTTTTTAGTCTTCTTTTTTCTTTTTGTCATTCGGGCCATTACTGTTTCCCTTTCAGTAAGGGAATGACAGGAAACAGATCGTGTTGTTTCCGGCGAGGTAGAGCATTGTAACTGCCGGATGAGGCAACATACGCAGCATATAGTTTGCACATTTAAGCCAGATATTTGGTACGTTGATTCAGAATGAATTACTATCGCGGGGCAAAAGCGCAAGAAGCTAGGCAGAATAAAATGAGTTCTGTCGGAAGAAGAAGCGTTTGTTGTGTCTACTCTACTCAGTCTCTAATTCGCGCTACGTAGCCATAATGTCCACAGCCACAGCCCTCTCTTCTCTCATACCATTGTTACCGAGTACAATTGGGCCCATTCTTTTACGCGGTTGCGCGGTAACCCTCCCACGTATTTTCGTATACTTACTGTATTCAGCTGCAAGCTTATCATTCCCATCAAATGCCATTCACGTTGATGTATGTGGCGATAAACTACCATCACATGTTAAATATTTAGGATCGCACCTGTGTTTTCACATCGCCTGATTTTTGAAGCCTCGAAACGTAACAGAGCCAAATATTTCAGCCAACACGTAGCACTGACTAATAAAGTGAACAGGTGTCGATATATCCAGGGTGTTTCACTTTATTTGTGCCAAGGAAGAAACAAAAAAGAAAGTGGTTAGCCCAGATGAATGAAACCAACGACATAAGGTTTACCGTTGAGATTTTGCACTCACCGCTGCACTGTTCTTGCTCACACTTTCCAGAACGATCGCATTTTGGCATGGACTTCCTTTAGTATACCAATTTGCACAGTGAACGCCAACAAAAATTTTTATTGAGAGTCTATAGAGAGTCTATATACATTTGTCTAAGAAGTCTATAGACTTTTAGACTAGTCTATAGATAGGCTATAGACTTATGGCCATACACCTTTTATAGACTAGTCTATAAAAATACTGAGTCTATACAACGTCTATACACTTCTGGCCATACACTTTTTATAAGCTAGTCTATAAAAAGTCTGAGTCTATACACTGTCTATAGATTAATGAAAATTCATGCTTGTAGACAAATATCTTCAGAATGTCTATATACAAGTGTATAGCTTATAGTTCTACTTTTGTAGACTGAAATCAATAGAATGTCTATAGACTGTCTATAGATTATTCGTAAGACCAGTCTATAGACTTATGGCCATACACTTTTTATAGACTAGTCTATGAAAAGCCTGAGTCTATAGACTGCCTATAGATTCATGAAAATTCACGTTTGTAGACAAATGTCCGCAGGTTTGTAGACAAAAGTGTAGAGGGTTACAGAGTTCTATTTTTGTAGACTGAAGCCTGTAGAATGTGTATAAGTAAATGTCTTTATATAGTCTATAGACATTTGTCTATAGACTTTCCATAGACTTCAGTCTACAAAAATAGAACAATATACAGTTCTAATTTTGCAGACTGAAATCTATAAAATGTCTATGAGCAAATGTCTATAGACTACCTACAGACATTTGTCTACAGACATTCTATAGACTTCAGTCAAAGAAACAACAACAATCTAATCCTACACACTTTTTTCTATGACATTCTAAAGACTTTTTTGCCACAAACATGAATTTTAATTAATCTATAGACACAAAGACATTTTATAGACAATCTACAAAGAGTGTATAAGGCCATACGTCCACACCTATCTGCTATTTACAAGTTAGTTAACATTTTTGTTTGCATATGGTAGCAAAAAATTTGAATGTATTTATGCATGTGCACTTGTTGCTTTTCATCTGCACTTATGCATTAACGTTCGTAGATTCATAATGCTGCCGTACCAACTGTACTCTCATATATGTTGCATAAAGAGATAGAACTGAATTGCTGAATGATGCACTGCAAAAAAGAAAAACGCACCGGCAATGAATTACCTGTTTTTTATTGCACGATATATTAGATAAATTTCTGAAAATACTTGTCTTATGATATTATGGAACAAGACTAAACATTTACACTACTTCCCCTTGGTAAGCATGGTCGCCAGGCTGGCCTTGACCTTTGTGTCAGTAGTCTCAAAGGTGCCGCAGGTGTATGATGCAGATAAGTAGATGCAGCAATATGAGGCCAAAATAACAAGCCTGGATTTGTTCTATGTTGATTAGGTAGCTTAATATATCTTCTCATACCATCTAACTCAATACTTACTGCGGTTTACCTATGACTAATGGCTGCTTGTCAATAAAAATCAGTACCATTATACAATGTTTTATTTTATGGTATGCTGAACAATTAAACAGTCACAAGTGCTGCTCGTACCAGCAACAGTATGTTCGGTTTTACGACAAGTTCATATATGATGCATTAATCTACTTATCCCAAATGATCTCTATATTTATTGCAGAAACGTTACCCAGTTGGACTGTCTGTACATTTTTTGGTTGGTAGTTAAATATTCCAGTGCCGAGGGACATGCTCAGAAGATGTGATAGGAGTATTCACAGTATCAAGCGAAAGATTGTAATTTATTTTGCTTAATACACATTTAAATGTCTTTGTGATACTCGTAAATGAATGGGTCATTGGCCTTAACTTCAACAGAAGGCAGATGGATTGATTGCATTGATATGGTCACTTAGTTTCTCACAGGTAATGAGGTCTCTTGGACATGCCAACAGGTTTCTAAGTTATGTATACCACATGAGAACCCGAAATGCCGCGCGAGCACTTTGTGTCATGGCACGACAGATATGCACCTCATAGGAAACAAAACTGACACTATACTTCGAATGAATGCTATCTCAGCAAACTATTTAAGGTGCTCTCAAAGATGAAAAATTCTTCTAGGGTTTCGAGGTTCAGGACTTTTAGTTAACGCAAAAAAAAACAAATTGAGTAAGAAATGTCATGTCAGTATGCTTGACTTTCATTTATTTTTCAATAAATGGGACCAATTTCTCTTAACATTTTATGAGGTGAAATGTTTTAAAGAAATATATAACAGAGAGATTCTCTGGAAACCTTGTATTACATATAAGAGGACAGCATACCTATGTGGTCATTTTAGAGTTCCGCGACATTTTGCCAAGCCTTACCTGAGTGTCTTCATGAAATTTTTCTGGCAATCTATGAAGCCCGCAGCTTAAGTACAATAAAACATTATTGTGGTAGAATGCTAGCCAAGTACTGCCAGTCCATAATATTTACATAAAGCAAACACGTAAGTCACTTGACATGCAGTATTAGATTCAACAGAATTGAATCCCTTGTTTAATAAAGCTGACAATGGCTTGGGCAAGTTCGTAATTGATGGCCACACGAGTACAGCCCGGAAGACAAGGACACAATGAAACACTCGTAAAGCAAATGCAACAATGTGAGGGAAAACTATTCAATGAGTTGTTTTTATGGTTCAATAGTAGTGTTCTATATAATTGGCTCTCATGAATTATGCCTCTAGTTAACTTTGTTTACCTCTGACTAAAGACTACATGACAATATGAATCAGTACCATTATGATGTTTTGTTATGTTACAGTATGAAGACCAGTTAGACAACCGTAATGGCCGCCGGTGCCAGCAACGGTATGTTTCGTTTCATGACGGGTTCATCTGGCACATATTGTACTTATAAACATAAAAGAAATGCGAGAATCCCAAACGATTCCTAAATAATAATTGCTGAAACAGAGACACCCGGCTGGATTGTGCACATTTTTTAGGTGTTAATGCAATATGCCCGAGCCGAACGAACATGCTCAGCATAGTGACTGCAGTTTTGAACAATCACGTTGAGAATTGCAACTTATTTCCCCTAAGAACAGTATGCAATGTCCCTTTTCCCATACTTCGAGATGAATACATTTGCCACACATTCAGTAGGATGCACATGAGTGCATTGAGTACATTGATAAGGCTACTTATATACTGAAACATGTTACGATCTCTTAGGTGTGTTCATAAGGGTAGAAAAAGTGGAATGTTCCCTAAATTATTTGAATATTCTGTACGTTATCTACTAAGAAAATACCACCAAATGGATAATCTGGCTCTTTTTTATTTTGTACTGCGCATATAATATCCAGTCTGTCCAAGACGAAGGCACTAAATTCAACAGTAATGAAAACCGGAACACTGATTACGCACGACAAGGGATTCATACCATGCACGATTGGCACAATGCGAATGTGCGCCAGCAGCTACCTAGTGATTAACAGCACGTAAACTGCATAACGCCGAAGCATCGAAAGGTACTTAACGCTTTTCCAATAGCCCAAAAGATAACTTCTGCTGCTAAACTGTTTAAAGAGAGAGAAAAAAAATATTCCAGCTACCGTCAAACGCAATGCCTTCAGTTTGAAACGTGTAACGGTGCTTCCCAGAGCGACTAATTTATATTTCTCAAATTTTTTTTCGGCTAAGTTGCGAAGCTGCGAGTGACTGAGCTTATCGCAGCTTTCATGCTCCAAGAGCGTTTGTGGTTGCATATATTTAGATTGGTGAATCTAGATATTTCTTCAAGTATCGTGTTTTGCTTGCGTTAACTTCCCAAAATTATTTAGATTGGTTGCCAGGAACCTTAAAGATGCTGCTACTTTTAAACTATACGAAAATGACAGCGCACACACTGCTGATGCATGCCCCGCAAACACGGTCTTTCATCCGAGTACGCTGCCAGTTATTCAACTATACGTCTCTGTTTGAAACAATTTCTAGATATATACGTTAAGCGTGTCACGAGAATTTCAGTACACATGTAGCGCAGCATTCATCGCGGCAGGATCGAGCGTCACGAACTGAGTTCTACCATACTGGCTGCTCAACACACGCAATCCACTAAGTGTCAGCTCGGTATCAAGTTAAAACATGGCGCACTTCCTTTTTTACGCACATCAACTATGACGCTAAAATCAACAAGCGTGAAAGAGCGCTTGGCTTAAAACATTCCGTACAGTAGAAGCGAGAACAAGAGTGTGTTATCAAATCATGAAAGCGACAAACCGATACTATGCCCGAGTCGCCTGCGCTACATGCAGCCGGTTTGCGCTACGAAATGCGCTCACCTAATCATGAGCTATAGACGAAAAAAAAATGGCCAGGCTTAGCTCGGTGAAGCCCAGAATGCGTTGCATATTGCGCGGCCGCGCAATATGCGGCCGCGCGCGACCGCGCCAGTTGGGGCCCAGCTTTTCCTCCGTGACGTCACGCACCGACGCAGCGCCCCTAGCGGGAGGAGCGGGAGTCAGGTGGTGGCTGCGGCCACGCGCGACCGCGCGAGTTGGGGCCCAGCTTTTCCTCCGGCTGTCGTGACGTCACGTCACGTGGTTGCGCTCAAGGTCAATGGTGGCTGCCCGGCCGCGCCCACGGGCTAAACTGAGTTATTGCAATACGCAACGCATAAAACATCTTTCCTAAAGCTTACCATTCAGTGTAGTTGACGTGTGATGCCACAAAGAAGACACGCATACACATACGTCAGCGTTCAGGCAGACACCGCACACCGCTACAAGCAGGGGGGGGGGGGGCACACTCCGTATACATCCCATTGGCCATTTTCGAGCAGACGCTCTTTCGACGCTAGCGCCAAGGTCCCCTTCAGTTACGGCCCTAACCAATGGGCGACGCATTAAGCAAAATGGCGGCGCACATGATTGTTTACGTTGTCATGGCAACAGCAACAGCAGCCGTGCGGCACCTCCTCTCCCAAACGTTTTTCTTTCCTTTTTGTTTTTATTATTCCGACCCGCTCCACTACCTTTCCCCCTTTCCTCCATGCCGTGCGCGCCACTCACTTTTTTTTTGTTTTTACCCGTAAGCGGCGCGTTTTTTCTTTTTTATAGCGCGCTTGTTACCGCGCGCCACGCGCCAGCTCGCAAGCAATGCGCGCGCTACGCTGCGCATTGGCATTGCTTGCGAGCTAAGTCTTGCCCATACTTATATTATACCAGCATGTGCCGGGACAAAAAAAAAAATCCACTTCCAACACAACAGATGTTTAGTCTCGCTTTATTGACTTCGTTTCCGAAAAGAGATTTTTCTTACAACGTGGTGTGATACACGCTCAAAAAATGAGCAAAAGTGAGAGGTGCATGACATGTACAAGAGTACTAAAGACAAAAGTTCACAGATGGTGAAATAACAAAAGAAAGTGCTAGAAAACGCGAAGGCCATTTCATGTACACACATATAAAAACAAGATTTTTATATAACGTCCTCAAGACCTAAATGTAGACGAGCTCCTGGTATGTGCACTAAGATATTGCACAAAATTGGACGACGTGTATGACATAGTCATGACAACTATAAAAAGGGAAAACTTAGTGGTAATGGCAAAAACAATGACACGCAAAATACCTGAAAGATAGAATAAAATGTTAACATTGTTTGATTGAGAGCCATACCAAAAGAAAGCTTACTTATAAATCTGCACGAAAGTATATGAAATGCTTGACATGTTCATTACTGCTGAACAAATTGAAAAAAACATGGCAGAAAAAAAAACATTGTACTAAAAACTGAAACACACATTATCACATTATTTTGCACTTGGCCACAACTTGAGTAACGGTGGCAAGGGGAACAGAAGGTAGTCGGCTTTTGCAGCAGCGCATAGAAAACATTCGCAGAAAGGCTTATTCCTCAATCAAAGACCAGGTAAAACAAGCCAACACGACTTTTCTTTCTACCCGAATGCAATGCTTAGCAATAAAAGTACGTCACTTAAGGCGCTAAGTCGTACCTACTGGGCTCTCCCTTGTATAATAAACACGAACTGCAAATATCTGCATGTAGGACACTTGCAATGCTCATGCTTTCCAGAGGAAAAAAAAAGCGTATCATGCCTACACATGAAGGTTGTTCGGGCGGTTTTCCCATCGGGGGTTACTGAGATAGTACACAAACACTAACAGTAATTTTTCAGCTGTTAGTTGGTTTGTAGAACGTGATACACAGAAAAAGCACTGAGGGTGGTATGGAAAGCTGGGCAAGTTACTGAAGTTGCAGAATGAGACTTGGCACAGAAAAACACAAGTCACAGACCAGGTGACAATGAGGAGGAACATCTATTTGTCAGCTTTCTCTACCGTGAAGAGGCAAGTGTAGCACAATCAAGGCGCAACGACGTCCGGAGCCTCATGGAGTACACAAATGGACAGGGCTGTGTTCGTGTACATGCGCCTTCTGATGTCGTTGGGTTTGAGCGCTCACCTGTTGTCTTTAGGCACCCGGAACAACCTTGCAGGACTTGTTTTTGGGGTATTTGTGCACCACTGCACGATGCACGAGCGGTACGAGTCGTGAAAAGGGTGAAACATCGCGGAGCACAAGCACACAGCTACCGAGGACCACAGAACTGACGAAACTAGCCACGTTGGTCAACGCACAGCAGCGCACGCATCTCGATGACAGTCGATAACAAACATAAAGCGTTACGTAGCGGACTAAGCGGCAGCCGGGCCGGCGGGGATCGCACGGCGGCGCGGGCACGTAGACAGTCGAAGGTGAGGGAGTTGAGAGGGTATTACGAGAGAGGGCGTAGGGAGAGGAGTTGAGCGGGGGGAAGGGCTTGGCCACCTGGATCGGCGCGCGTGCGCGCGACGATTTACGAGGCCATGCAAGGGAAACGAATTTTTGCGTCGCCCATCACAGAGATGGCGCCAATTTCCTGTGCCACCGTAACCGGGGAGTGTCCTCCCCCTGCTACAAGCGCTTACGTGCCTGGCGCACTCGTTGAGAATTCAAATAGACGCGGAGAGATGGCGCTCCACCATTGCGCATGCGCAGGAGCTCCGCGCGCCAGGGCGTGTGCGCTCCGAGGAGTCTGAGCTCTTTTTTCTTTTTTTTTGTCTATTTCTCTCTCTCTCTGCGCGCCATGCGCGCCGGAGCAGGTTGCTTTTCTTTTCCATTTTTCATCCTTTTTCTTAGACGAAGGAAATGCGCTGGCAGGTTGTATTACAAATGTTGTGCTCTATCGTATGAGACTGGACGCACACATGGATGAATGCGCTGTTTGTAAAAGCCGTTACAAGCCCTTCAAGCGCTTGCATTAGCGCCAGCGACGATGAGTAATACCCCGCATTTGTAGCATATTGTAGCATTTGTGGCATTTGGTGGTACGCTTCCGGCGTACCGCCAAATGTGATGCCCGCACGTGTGTTAGTTAAATTTTCCGTTCCGATGATAGGTCAAAGCAATCAGTGCTACAATGAGGTACTCATATGCATGGCCACGCAGGCATACCGGCTGCGAAATACTGGGTGGGCTCAGATAATTTGGCACATATTGTAACTGAATGAGAAACTTTGATGAGCTTATAGTGGAGGATATCAGTGAACAAAAAACTACCCGATTTTAGGGATGCAGGCGAGATATGAGGACAATGTGAAAGATATCTGAGAATCGGACGACACACAATGCGCACACCAGACGCCCGATATCGGTTTATCGCACAATAGCAAAGTCTCTGTTGTCAGCTACAAAGACTACGAGTCTCTGTGCTGTTAGCTTGATGCATGTTTGGAATCCACTTGTAGATAAAGTTGGCGTTCATAACATGTATTATCACGATTGCATTCACGTTTTGCTTTCTTTATTCTACTGCCGCAAAAGTCATGCTATGACAACTGTGAAGACTGTCTTGGGATTGCCGAGACCAACTACGTAGATCATATCATGTGGTCAACAAATGCGGAGGTATACACTCTGTGTATACTAAAGTCTACAAATAGGCCCTACAGCAATCTCAGCAGTATACACCTGCAGTGGCTTATATCGAACGCAGCTCCGTATTATCCACTCGTACCTGCGCTTGGTTACAGCGCACACCGGTTCGGCCGACATCACCGAATTTTGTCTATGGTTAATCTTTAGATGGCATGTAAACCTGAAGCAATAAGAATTTTACAGTAGCGGCTGTTTTCAACTTCATCTGATGCCTTACCACAATCGGTAACGGGCGGTTCGCACAAGTTAACATGACATTTGATGACGTGCCACCCTACAGCCTTCACGAGTGGTGATATAGGAAACCATGGAAAATAATTCGAATTGCAAAGTATACGCGGTGTTTCATTTATATAATTTATTTATTTATTTATTCATTTCAGATACTGTCAATCCCAGCGGGATTTTTACAGGTTGGGCATATATTATACACTCACAAATAGCGATAACAACAGGTTTACATGATTTCAACAATGATATTTGCAATCGACACGAAGCAGATATACACATATGGTAGGAAATAAAACAAGGGTACATTTCATTTGGCAAAAGGGGGTGACATTACATAGGCAAATACAATGCTCATACAGATTTCATTTTATACAATGACTTGAATGGTGTTATTTCCGGCTAACATAACCTAATTATTGCACAACAGCTCTTCTACAAGGGTTATAAATTTCGGCAACGATGTGTTAGTCGTTATGAAGGGGTCCAGGCTATTCCATTCTCTTATTGCAAGAGGAAAGAACGAATGTCTAAAACAGTCAGTGCGAAATGCATATTCTTTAAGTGTTAATGAATGCTTATGGCGGGAAGGTCTGGTGTCAGCTAGGGATATATACAACGAACTATTTATTCGTAATGCATTGTGTATCAATTGGAACATTAATTTTAGTCTTGCTAGCTTGGCGCGGTTTCGCAGAGTAGGAATACCGGCTTGTTTTAGCAGTTGAGTAGGTGAATCGCTATTCTTGTATTTGTTAAAGATGAACCTAATTGCCTTTCGCTGCACTCCTTCTAGATTGTTAATAAGCTGTTGTGTATAAGGAAACCAAATTGTGTTACCATATTCGAGAACTGGGCGAATAAATGCGTTGTATGATAGCAGTTTAATTTCCGGTGGCGCAGCTCGAAGTCTTCTTCTGAGGAAGAATAGCCGTTTCAAAGCAGATGGTATGATACTATTAATATGAGATTCCCATCTTAGGTCATGTGAAATGATCAAGCCAAGATATTTAAGCTCATGAACTCGGGTGAGTGGTATATTATTGATAGTGTATTCGAAGTCGGACCTATGTTTTTTGCGGGTTATAGATAAAAAGGCAGTTTTTTTAATGTTCAGCTCCATCTGCCACTTTTTACACCACTTCACTACATCGTGAAGGGCGCTGTTTAAATCAACGTGGTCAATCATAGAGTTAATTTCATTATAAAGAATGCAGTCGTCGGCAAAAAGCTTCATTTTAACGCGGATGTTAGAGGGCAAATCATTAATAAAAATAAGGAATAAAGTGGGAGCAAGGACGCACCCTTGAGGCACCCCCGATGTAACTGGTACAATGGAAGAAATTTCATTGTTAACAACAACATACTGAAACCGGTTGGTTAGGTAATCTTCAATCTAATTGACAATAGACCCATCACCTAAAGTTGTTTTCAGCTTGCTGATTAGTTTTCGATGGGTTACTCTATCAAACGCCTTCGAAAAATCTAATGCTATTAAGTCAACTTGTTTTTGATTATCAATGCTTTGGGATAAGTCATGTGTTACTTCAAGTAATTGGGTTATTGTTGAAAGTCCCCGCCGGAAGCCATGCTGGATAGGCGATAATATTTCTGCTTGCTCTAGATAGCTCGTGATATGCTTTAATATGATATGCTCTAATAATTTCCCTACAGTGGACGTTAGCGATATTGGTCTGTAATTACCAACATCACTTTTGCTTCCTGCTTTATGAACGGGGATTACTTTTGCTATTTTCCATTCCTTTGCAAGGCTACATGTTGATAGGGATTTGTTAAATATTAGATGTAGATATTTCGCATTGACTTCGGCATATCTTTGAAGAAAAGTGTTGGGTATATTGTCCGGGCCGTTTCCTTTTTTTGTGTCTATTGATAGTAATAAGTTCAGGACTCCTGACTCAGTTATCGTTGACATGCCTAGCGGTCTCTGGTTGTAGTGATTCACCTCCGGAATGCGACCATCGTCAGCAGTGAACACAGACTGGAAGTATGTGTTTAATGAATTTGCAAAACTTAAATTTTGTTCCTGAGAATTGAGAGTGTTGCTTTGTTTTGGGGGGCTAAGATACTTCCAAAACTTTCCAGGGGAATGTTTTAAAAAGTTAGGAAGCGTAACTGAAAAGAAATGTGCTTTCGCTGTACTAATCTTTGCTTTCATTTCATTGACAGCACACGTGAGTTTACGTTTATGTTGAGGGCCTTTTTTTGTTTTGAGCAATTGTCTTAGTCGCTTCACTTTGCGCTTCGCATGAATGACATCACGTGTTATCCATGGGTTATTTCTATTAATTCGTTTGGTTCTTATTGGAATATAGTTATTGATGCAGTGGGATACAATGGCTTTAAATCTTTCCCATATTGTGTCTATATCAGTGTCTGAAGAATTAGCGAGTTCTTCAAATGACTGATACTCCAAAATTAAGTAATTAACTATGCTTGAGTCGTCAGCTTTTACACAGTCTGGATAACTAGTTTGGGAAATAGAAAGATTTGTTGCGGCCCGAATGGGAGTAGTGCATAATGTTAATTTGTGATCTGATTTTCCATCTAGCACTGCTAAGTTAGTTTTATTGATCGAAAAATGGTTGCTGAGAAAGATGAGGTCAAGAATGTTGGATGCATTGCCTTGAACACGTGTGGGCTCGTTGACAACTTGTGACAAGTCAAAACTAAGCATAATATCAAAAACAATTTCTGAACAAGGAGAGCGATAACTCATGGTTGGCCAGTCGATATCAGGAAGGTTGAAATCCCCGAGAAGGATCAGCCGGGATTTTGGTACATGAAGTTCCATATACTGATACAATGATGTCACTGCGCGTTCATCAGTCGAAGGGCTACGGTATATGCAACCGACATTGATAGTCGTTGCACCAAAACTAAGTTTGCAAAAAAGTGCTTCAGCATTTTCGACATCTGGTAAGATAGTGAAAGGATTTTTTTTATTTATTAGTAAAGCAACTCCTCCCCCTCGCGTTAATCTGTCTTTGCGCACAATCACATAGTCGGGTGGGGCTATTTCTTTGTCCTGTATGTCAACTGTAAGCCACGTTTCTGTAATCGCCATAAAGTCGGGCTCTAGGCTGATAAGAAGAGACTCTAGTGCGTCAAGCTTATTCAAGATACTACGCGCATTTACGTTTGCAAAGGTTATTTGTTTCGTTTTTGGGGCGGTCGGGGGCGTAGGTGTGGTCCAATTCCTTCCTGGTTTTTTTGGCCTTTACTCGCATTTGTCTGTGCCATTACAGGTACCCGGCAGTTCTTTTCTTCATCCCACTGGAACAATTCTCCGTTGATTCGGACTTTATCATAAACGAGCGCCACCTTTGCACCGGAATCTTTCATTGATTTTACACTAACCCACAGTTTTTTCCTTATGTCGCGTACTCGGACAGAGAAATCTTCACTGATCGCGTATTCAGTATTCTTAAGTTTGCGACAGTTTTTTAGCACAAGAGTCTTGTCACGGAAGTCAAGAAGTTTAAGTATTACAGGCCTGGTTTTCTCGCGTGAAGGTTTTCCTAACCTATGAATGCGTTCAATGGCGACAGGTTGAATTTGAAGAATGCTTTTGGCAATGCTTTCATTAAAAGTTTGTTCAAGGGATTCGTTGTCTTCTTCTTCATCTTCAGGAATTCCATAAACTAAAAGATTACACCGTCTCGACCGATTTTCCAAATCATCCAGTTTTAGTTCAAGCGAGGAAACAACCTTCTGCAGGTTGGCGACCTAGTTTATGCAGTCAATCATTTTTTTGTCAAGGGCAGCCATGTTTTCCAGCTTCGTTTCAATTGATGTTAGTCGATCCTCTTTAATGCTTTTCATGTCTCCGGCAATCGCGTGGAGCTGTCTGGAGGTCTGTTCAAGGTCTGGGCCGGGATTTGTTTCGACGTCTCCAGCCAGTAGCAGTAATTCCGCCGCGTGCATTGCCAAATCACACAGTATAGGACACAGCAGCCTTGGGCACGGCAGCATAACAAGGAACGGATCATTTGAGCGAATACATTTGCCGTAACGCCTTACCTGCACAAGATAGACGAAAGGATTAAGAATCCGCATTGTGCTGTTGCTGCCGTGCCCAGTGAAGTGCGTGCCGGTCAAGTCCCGCTTTAAGTAGCACCGAAGCGCCACCTGGTCCAAGCTGGGAATCCCGTCAATGTGTGGCGTCCCTGTCGACTTCCGGTGGAAGACGAAGGTTTCGATGACCGCTGTTGTCGCAGGGCGGAAGGAGCCGGAGTGGTTGCCCAGCCGCACTATCACGCCCTGCGTCATGGGGCCAGAGCAGTCCCGTGTCGTCGGTATCACCAGGGAAGTAGAAATCAGCTGCACAAGATAGACGAAAGGATTAAGAATCCGCATCGTGCTGTTGCTGCCGTGCCCAGTCTTTGAACTCAATTTGAACCAGAGTTTAAAATATGCAAATGCGACGTGGCTGGAGAAAACCGAGGTATTGATGTTTGTCAACGCTTGGAGATACTGAGATTATTTTTTTTTGCATTTCGCTGATTAGATAATTAGTGGTAATTGTTTTCTCAATGATATTGATTAGATCACAAATCTAAATGACAAAATTGCAGAGCAACATTAGAAACTCCCGATACAGCTTGCCGTTTCTCAACACGTGCTCCATAGAAGTGTTTGTCCGAGCGTGAAACCCGGGATTACACGCAATTTGACTCGAGCGGCTGGTCGGGCATATATATATATATATATATATATATATATATATATATATATATATATTTATATATATATATATATATATATATATATATATATATATATATATATATATATATATACTTGTGTGTGTGTGTACGTGAATGTGTGCATGTGCGTGTTTGTGAAGAACTACGTTGAGTAGGCGTAGACAAGGCGAAATATACACCTTATCGACTCTCGTCTATAGACAGTCTAAAGACGAAGAGGGAACAACAATAAATATAGACTATATCGACTTTTTTCTGTAGATGGTCTATAGACTGCAAATAGAAGAAAAAGAAATAAAAATCTTATCGACTTTCGTCTATAGGAAGTCTATAGACAAACAATAGAAAAAAAATAGAGACTGTATCGACTTTCGTCAATGGGTGTATGTTGTGGGGAAGTAGACACAAAAGAAACAAGCACAATATCGAGATTTTCTATAGACCATTTATAGAATGCGAATCGACAAAAAGAAATAAAAATTTTATTGCCTTTCGTCTATAGAAAGTGTATAGCCAAATAATACACAAAAATAAATTGAGACTGTATCGACTTTCGTCTATATGTAGTCTATAGAAGGGTTGTACACAAAAAAGAAACAAACACCTAATCGACTTTTTTCTATAGACCGTCTATAAACTGCAAATAGACAAACAGAAATAGAAACTGTATCGACATCCGTGTGTAGAGAGTCTATAGACTTCGTACCAACGATATTGCAAATCTATAGAAAGGCAAGGTCGTTTATAAAAAGTCTATAGATTTCTCTATAGAGTCTAAAGTAATTTTTGTAAGGGAAGCGGCTGGTTTTGAAGAAAAAAAATGCAAATTTCCCTACGCTCATGGGAATGCGAACTGCCACCGCAACGGCGCAAGCACGAACTTGTATCGCCGCCTTCCGTCAGCTGCCGAAAGCAGCGTTTAAGGGAGGGCTGCCGCGTATTGCCCGCTCCTGAAACAAGTGACTGCCCTCCCTGAAACGATTCTTTCTGTAGCTCACGGCAGGTGGCGAAAGAAGTTTGTGCTTGAGCCGTCGTGGCAGCAGCTTGCAATCCCATAAGCGCAGGCAAATTTGCATTTTTTCTTACAAACCAGGCAATTAACTGTGACAAGTGTTATACTAAACGAAGTGGACGTCAAAATGCAATCGTTCTGCGACATTTGAGCCAGCACAGTGCAGCGGTGAGCGCAACATCTTTTTTTAGAAGGCGGCCACTGAAATGTTCAGGACCCTGTACATGATGCACGCTGATTTTTTTTCGGCGTTTAAGGAAAGCCTGGGAAAGATAAAAATCATGCGATGGCGCGTATGCGCTCTCGTATTGCAGCGCTCTCAATCGCGGTTCGTGCGAAAGAACCGGGCGCGCTGACCATGGTGAAGTGAGCAGCCGCGCCTCTAAGCATCGGCTTCACAGTGCGTCAGCATCTTTGACAGTGGCACCATAGAGAAAGAAATTCAACAAGAGGGGACACTCTTCAAGAAATGGCAACAGGAAACACGTCACGCCTAGTTTCAACACCATCCGTTAGTTGACGCGAGCATCAGAAAAAAAGAATGTGAAATAAACTTCCAGACAACGTTTTATTTTTTTTATTCCCTCCTAAAAGTGGAATAATTTTTCGTGTAAATTAACTTATACTTTGCAACTTTTTGTTGCGTTGCCTAGCAACAAGCTAGCGGCACGCCAGACGCGCCTGCATACGTCATGCGCCAGGCAAGCCGCAGGAGTGAGCCAGGCTGGCTGCGCATGTGGAGCTCGCGTGCTCGGCGACCCGTCTCTTTTGGATGTAGCCCCTTTTTGGGGCTCCCGGCTTTCTCTTGTGTTCCGTCTGCATTTAGACACGGCATCGCTGCACTACTGGACTACAGCAAGGTGAGGAATTTTGTTTGACAGTCTGCGACGCACTTCAAGCACATTTAGGTTTACTGCACAAAACTGAACCTATATAGTGACGCAGTTATCGAAAAACAGTTCCGCAGTCCAAGCCTAGTTAAAGGGACACTAAAGGTTACGAGAAAATCAAGTTAAAGTGGTAGAGCAATGTTCTAGAACGTCTAAGGCGTGAATATAATCGCGAACAGAGCGTTAGTAACCGAGAAATTGAGGTAAATGCATGACACGATTTGAGACCCCCCAGCGACATTCCGGTACTAGCCCGATGACGAAAGCAGTCCTCATAATTTGTGTTACTAATACTCAACTACACGTATTAAAAATATCATTTCATTCGATTATAAGACGGGAAAAAATGCTACTTGTCTACGTCTATTCGATTCTAAAAAAAATAACATCTTGACGTTACCCTTCAGTAATATGGGTGGTCGAAAGGTTTCGTTTTCGCTCGACTCTGCGCGCTCGACTCTGCGCCGCGCACGCTTTGGAGTTTCAGTAGTTTCGTTATCGCGTCGTGCTGTGAGGGTTCTGCTGGCTCGCGAAACTTTCATTTAGAACAAGCAGTGAGAATGCCACGTCCATGTGATGTCGTGGGAATCCCTCGTTGCTTTCCCGCTCCGGAGAGTCGGTGTCGAGGCCGCCGTCGTAGTACGCAACGACGCTGGCAGCGCGAGCCCTCAGCAGCAGGTCGCGCTTGTCAGTGCTCAAATCGCTGAAGTTGAGCCCACCATCGCGAGCCAATCTGTCGGTGTCAGGGTCCATTGCGACGAGCGTCTACGTTTGCGTCATAGAATGAAGTACCAGCTTATGGGCGTCTTGCGCTGGAGTTTGAAGTATAGTAGCGGCGCCTGGTGGCAGTGCGGGAAACGACATCTGGGTCGTACCAGCTTGGGTCGTATTGAGCCCTGGCTGTGGCGAAGCACGTTTCTAGGCCGAGTTTTGCGTCGATTCGCACTTTTTTATGCCCTGTTGCGAGTGCGAAAAGGCTCGTCACTTCTCACAGACCACGCCGACCACGCTGCGAGCTCGGCGCCGCCTGTAGTTTAACGAAAACGGACTCTCCGTGTGCCGTGGGACGTAATGCTGGGAGCAGAAGCAATAGGTGATGCCGATCCGGAGAGACCTAGCCCAGCCTCGAAAAGGCGTCACCGTCATTACTTCTGGGTCGTGGGGTGCCATGAACAAGAAGGTCTGAATCCCAACATCAGATTCTACCGTTTTCCTTCAAGGCCTCACGAAGTGGAGCGTCGGGCGCGCTGCATAGCTGCAGTTCGTCGCGCTGAGTAAGCGAAAATTCGTGCCATGCTGACTGCTTCGCCTGTCTTAACGCTTGCTTGATTATATGCATTCGAAATTCCGGCCTTTTGCACCTACAGTCCCGACAGCAGACCGACATAGCAGCAGGCATGGCTGGTAATTTCATGATTCGAGACCCGGCCACAGCGACAATTAACAATTCAACCGATGCGAAGTGGTGAAGTGTGTGCAAATGAGCACAAATGGTCGGGCTCATTCGATGACAATTCACTACTCCACTACGAGCAGCACAGGTTAAGAGAGTTAAATGCGCTCATCCTTGATCTCAAGCCAGCACGTTGAGGCAGCGCAGCAAGGCAGTATTGTTTGCAGCACATCGATGTTCGAGCGCTGTCATTAAAAGCTACATCAAGCGAGCAGCGCACAAGCTCGCGCTACAGCGCGATTTGCACGTACGTGCGAGCTCATATCCATTACATCAGTTTAGCGGCATGCAGTCAACAAAGATTGCAGGAGGCCCGCCGTTTGGCGGCATGTCGAAAGACCGCTGCCGTCAAGCGCGTACCGTCGTGCGCTCGAGCAGTTCCGTACACATGATGTCTGCTTATCGCTGCTGTGGATTCATTTATAGCACGCATTTCCTCGCGTTTGTGCGCCTGAATCTAGCAGCTAGCGTGCAAACCTTACCTGTAGTTCGACTTCGTACGCGACTCGCTTCACTTGCTTCACTTCAATTGACACCGCGCTAAAACTTCGCCGCCTAATTCTTGAACGGCGTACACGCATTCGGCACTGCATAATTTCTTGCCTTTACGCAGCGTGCCACCCCTGAAAAAATCTTCGGCGCCCGATATACGCAGCAGGCCGTGCTACAACACAACCGAAAGTGGCGGGTCCATATTGTAAACGTGCTTTCCGAAGCAGACGACCGAGCTTGGTACGACCCATTTTAGGACAGAGGGTGCTTTAAGCACCTTTGTCGCAGCGTCCCTGGGCAATGCAAGAGCCCCATGGTCGTGCGTTTCTCCTTCCGCTATCCTCCATACTCCCGCTTTCGCTCTGCTGTCGGCTCTGTCTTGGCTCTGTTTCTGGCCGCGCGTTTGCGTTTTGCGCAGAAAAGTCGTAGCGCCGTCTGCGGACGCCGCTCTACTCTCCGATGGCGCAACGTCACTATGAGACCATGATGTCAGTACTCCTCGATCGGAGGGCGGGCGATTTGAACTGCGCTAGAGGTACGCGGACGCTTCAGAACGCATTTTCTCTTAAAATAAGTCTCTCCTTGGCACGAAACAAGCGTTTCGAGGTTTCTGGGATGGTATTTCAACAGTCCACGTTGACTTAATGGTAACCTTTAGTGTCCCTTTAATATGAGTTATTTACTCGTACTGGGAGATGTTTGCGACGCTATCTATGAGCCCAAGCATAATTAAAACATATTTCGGTAGTTTTTGGGCATGCTCGCCGCGCCTGGCTTTCTGACGAAAAGCACCTTGGCCATGTGACGCAGTTTCGCGTGTACTGAATCTTACCGGGACAAGTTGTGGCGCTTTCTCCGACCCAAGATAATATTGTAACTAATTTCACTACTTTTTGGGGTACTTTTCAAGCACAGTGGCCGCGCTCGGCGTAGTGGCGCAGTTAGCGAAAAGCAGCTCGGCTGTGTGCCACAGTTAGTTTCGCGTGTACTGAAGTTCGTGACGCATTCTCTGACCCGAAAAAGTGTTGTGATTTATTTGGTAACTTCTTGGGATATCTTGAGGCTTGCTCGCCGCGCCTGGGGTTGTGAAGCTGTTAGCAAAAAAGCAAGCGGGCCATAGTGAGTAAGTTTTGCGTGTACTGAATTTTAGTGGGACAAGTTTGTGACGCATTTTATAGCCCTGCAACAACATATACCTTATTTCGGCACTCACGCTTCTCGAAAACGCGACGAGCGATTGCCGAGAGTGATAACACGGGAGTGTTGCATGCGCCGGCAGGACGTGTAAAAGATAACGCGGAGGGGCTCAATAACATGACATTTATGCATTCTGAGCGACTGAATACAGGCTTTGCACCCACGAGTCTGACTTGAGGGCGATTAGAAGGCATTCTGCGAGCGTGTAACATGGTCTGGCTGAGCCTGTGTTGTAGCCACCTTTGTGTACTTGGCGTACCATCGTGTCGACTGAGGCCAAGTTGTTTTGGAAACGCGCAGTCACTAGTGTATTTGTGCTCTTAAAGTGCAGGAAATAATGCCCGCGAAGGGAGGGGCGCTTGAAAATCGGATGTTCAGATTTTATGTCATTGTTTGGGAGGACTCCATTTGCTGGGAAATGTATGTAAAAGTGAATTTATCTGTAATGCCACTCATTCACCACTTACGCACGTTTCGCCTCTACACGCAATACTCCTGTTAGGTCAATATACCGAAATGATACATGCTTGTAATTTACTTTCTTTCAGCTGATGGAATCCGGTGGAGCATCGTACGGCAACGACTGCTGCTTACCTGGTGCCACAACTTTGGATGAATGCAAAAGCCCGGAACGAGCATTTATATAGAGCAATTAAAATAAACATTTCATCATTTGAGAAGACGTCTCTCGTTTTCATTATGAAATCGCACCCGACAGATTCGGCGCAGTCTTGTAAAGGTAAATCACATTCATTTCTACTCAATAATGGAACGATTTCACGCCAAGGCCACGCGGGGTTGAGCAGAAGCGAAAAAAAAAGAATGCCGCGCCGAGCAGCGGAGCCGGCGCGGCGTGTACCAACTGGTGTTCAAAACGCGCGAGCCCAAAACCGAAATCGGAAGGAGTAAACAACATCCGCTTGGTGTGCTACAGTCAACTCGGCCGCTGGGCTCTATGGGAGTGCCCGCTCTTGTTGAAATTTCTTTTTCTATGGTGGCACACGGAAAGGAAGCGCCGTCGACCCTGATAAGCGATAGGCTCGGCGTACGCTTGAGAGCGTTGCAATACAATAGCGCACGAGCGCAGTCACGTGGTTCTAGTTCATATTTCGCGGGATTTCTTTAAACACCGGAAAAAATCTCCACGCAGCATGTAGTACATTGCCAAAAGAAATGGATCGTTCGTTTCTGAATCCCCGCTACAACATAATGAAACGCACTTGACCTTAATGTTAATATTACAATTTTCGCATAATTCATCTTAGTTAAATAACTAATTAGGCGGTATATAAAAATACCCAAGGGAAGGCCAAATGACGGCAAACAATATGCCATTCGTTTCATTCAGCTGCGGCTAGCAACTAGTTTTACATCCTTCACACAACTTACGTGAATCTATATTATACGGACCGCCATATCAGGCTAAAAGGCAAGATGGAAACCCAGAAAATAATGTGAGAAACCTTTAAAGTGTACTTCATTTTGATGAAGCTATTCAGTTGAATACATACGAGAGTTAAACGGGTTATAAACGTTGTATTGCTAATAAAAAAGACAGAAGTAGAAGACAACATTGCCGCTGGTCGAAGTCACAATCTGCGGGATAGGCGTCATAGCACCTGCAATGGCACAGCATCGTACGGATTACGCGAGAGCTTTCGGTTCGCCTCCTACCAGCGGAAAAGCTACCTTTTCTTCCACTTTCTTTTCCCTTTCTGCTCGCTGAGAACTCCGCACCTAATTCACGGCGTAATTCATTTACCATTCCTAAGTGCTATCTGTCACTGGCCGGTTCCCTTCGCTTATATGGTGTCGAATATCAGAATAAGCTCGTAACTTCTCTGAAGAAGAACTTTAGAATAATAACGTTTTTTGTGCAAACAGGCCGAAAAATTATTAACCCGCATATGTATTGAATTTTACAGCGTAATAAAACAAATTTAATTTACCAATGCTTCATTTAGCTTAAATATCTGATAGCCGTTGTTACATATTGAACCCGGTTGCTTCGTTTTATAGTTTCTAGTGTGTTACTCAGCCTAACATTTTATCTATATTGTTTGCGTGTATTCTGTCTTGCCCAATACTTCCAAAAGCGTTTTATTACTAAACTAAAGAAAGCCGTCTTCAGAGGTAGCACCTCGGATGGTACGTAGTGGCAGAGACTGGGGCATCGCCAGGATGGTAGAGAACAAAAATATTTTTTTCTGGTTTTTCGTGTTTTATTTCCTACTGATCTCTTCTTTCTACTCTAGTAAATATGTGTCGTAGTCAGATTGCATCTGTCACATGTGTGACCACCGAGAAGTGCGCCTGTGTTTTAACTGCCATGCTCTCATTTTTAAACACTGCATAACGGGAATATACGTGTATTTCTTTCTAGAATAAATTGAAAAATATCTATCTGTTCGTCCTATCTTAGGCTTAACCCTGGAAGAGCAAACGAAGAATATGAATTTTTAAGGTTCAATTATCGCGAACAAGCGAACAAATTTTGTGCATGGTAGCTATGTCGGCTCCACATCCCTGGCTACTGTTGGCGACTTCGTGGTCTCAGAGATATGAAAGCTTCAGGCTCCGAAAAGCACGATAACGTTAATGTTTCGATACTATCGGCAAAAGAATATTTTTTCTCCAATGGTTGCGACGCAGCGTTTGTAGTCACTGCACATTTCAACGCTGAAAGAAGAGGAAGTGCTCTGATTACCCAAGTACGGCAAACCTTTGCTTATTAGCAAGAATGCGGCAGTGGAAAGTTCAACGAAATTGGTGCAGTAAAATGTGCGCAGCACCGGAGCACGTTACTAAAGCCGTTCACCGGCAAATTTGCATTGCCGTCTTTCTATCGTGCTACACATAATAACTTCAACTATTGCATAATGGGGAAGAGGCGTCTTCGTGACAGCGCATCATTATTGTTTCCTGACACTGGATAATTGCTATTGGTTATCTTGCTCGAACTTCTTGCCGTTAAGTTAGGGGATTCCATGAACTCAAGAAACACACGGGCTAGGAGGAATGCCGTAGTGGGGCGCTCCTGTATAATTTGGACAAACTGGTGGTTCTTTCAGATGCACCTAAATTTATGCATGCTTGCGTTTTTGTTGGCCCCCATCGGAATGAGGCCGCCGCGGTCGGAAACGCAACTTGCGACCTCCCGCTCGAGACAACGCGGAGGGTACTCAATATTAGCACCTTGTCAGCGTATACCACCCAAAGCACTGCGCACACTCTTAAAACGGTTGCACCCTTTGGGGTGCATATTTGTCCTACAACAATGATACACTACAGAAAAAGCTTACATACTTTGGGTTCTATTTTGTCTCCAAACAATAATCGTCTTCTGTCCCGGCCGCATTTTCTTTCTTTAACGCTACGAGCTCGGCACTTCCTAGTCACGAACGGCTTGCGCGTTATCAGTTTGACACAGCATTATCCGCAGGAACGTAGCCAGCGACGAGCTTTCAAAAGAGGAAACTCAAAAAGTTATAACTTGGGCAAAACTTTAAAAATATGCAAATGCTACGTAGGTCGACTGAACAAAGGAAACATTGTTGGTCGTTGCTTGCAGATTATTCACGCTTCACCAGCGTCACATCGTTAAAACAACGTGCCGAGTTCGAATCACTATCACGTCGACGCCAGTTTGCTCGCCTAACCTTATTTCATAAACTTTATCACCATTCCACGCTTCACGAAGACTTATTTTCACCACCCCCTGCAGTTTTCCCGCGCCGTGACCACGCTAACAAAGTAAAATGCATAATGTGCCGCTCGTCGCTCTACGCAAAATCGTTTATTCCTCGCACGATAATAGAATGGAATAACCTACCATCACGCATAGCTGTTGAAGTTAACCTACCATCTTTCCAAACGTTGTTGCAAGAAAACGGTTAGTGGTAGCAGATTAGATATTACTGATGTCTATATGCACATATTAACATATTCTGTAAAATGTTCTTGTGTTTTCATGACTAAGTGCATTTACCCCTTGTGCACATCTATTTATCTTATCCTTGTGTGTATGTTTATTTTATGTAGTTTTATTTCTTGTGTATATTTCATGTTTGTACCCCCCCCCCCCTATGTATACCCTCATGTGAGGGCCCTTAGGGGTAATGTAAACAAATAAATAAAATAAATAAATACACGCAATATTTTTTTGTATTCCACCTAATTAGATAATTAGTCTTGGGTATTAGTTCAACTTATCGAATATTAAAATTAGTTGAAAAGTGTCATTTAGAAAATTGTATAGCAGCATGAAAAAACTTCCGATACAGTTTTCTGTTTCTCAATACCTTCTATATAAAACTATTTTTCCGAGCGTGAAAGATGCGTGGGAATACACGCTAAGTGCCTCGAGCGGCCTGTCGCGCGGAAATTTAGCGTGCATTCGGGGGTGTCTTTCTCGGTCTGAAAAACACCTTTATTTAGCACGTATTGAGCAACAAAAAACTATATCGGGAGTTTTTCATATTGCTCCACAATTTTCTCATTGACATTTTTCATCTATTTAAAAATATTTGAGAAGTTGGATTATTGGTTGAGAGTAATTCAGTAATTAGACAGAATGCAAAAAAATATATATATTCTGACTATCTCGGCATGTGTGCACAGCGCGAAAGGCGAGGACGGAAGGAAGAACATGCCACAGGCGCTGTGTTGTGTTCTTCCTTCCATCCTCGTCTTTTGCGATGTGCACACCTGTCGCTATTGAATCACCAACTCTCTCAAGGTTCCCCCTTACTGAGTATCTCCAAGCGAAAGCAAGCAGCATTAACTTGATTCTGTCCCGCTACGTATCATTTGCATTCTTTAATGTCTGGCCTAAGTTGAGTGGAACGCCCTGTACCTGCTGGCAGGCCACGCGCTGCATGCGCAAGCTGCCTTGGCGAGGGGCCATTTTTTAGATCTATCTAAAATCTACAGTGAACAATGACTCCATAGTTTGCAATGCTGCAATTTCACTGGATGCGCCACCTTTTTTTTAAGGTTTTGTAAGTTTCAGCTTGAATAAGCAGCGCTATCTGCTTTTGTGCGATGCTCAGTGAATAGAGAAATGAGACTACGCCGTAATGTGTGTGAGCGATGAAACTCCAATTGATAAGGTGTCAAGGGGTTTTGCTTCAAGCGAATTCAGTCGCCCGTGTTCATTCATTCATTCATTTGTCGCCACTGTGCCCTAAGTGCGGTGTGCCGAAAAACACACTTCATAAGATCTGCTCTTGCAGCGGTTCATACTGAAAAGCACCACCATAAGGTCCACACAGCATAAACGTCAGTAATCACCTCTGATTGCAACATTTTCACAGCTGCATGGGCTGTTTTGCTGCTTCCGGAGCATCAATCAACTATTGGTCTAAGGTTGATGCACAGAGCACAGTGTTCCATCGCATTCTCACCTCACAACTGGACGATCGACTTTTGTCTATAGACAAGATATTCGAAACAAGACCTCCCAGTTCATCGTCGCCCAAGGCTCCGAATGAGTTATTGCGTTTTCTATGAGCTACTGGCCTGCAACGATCGTCTTGTCCAAGTGATACTTTGCTAGTGGGCACAATCGTTCAGAGAAACCCTGACGAAGAAGTTTAACGAAGCTGACGAGGACGAGCAATGATTAATGAAGAACATGTTCAATATTTTAATGTATTCGCATAAAAACGGTCCGCAGGTTTCAACTTATCTGCACCACAACGCCACATGCTAGCATATACGAAGTGAACAAAAAGATGAGTGTAAACAACATGCACAGTCCATGTTTTGACCAAGGCCACGAAGGTATACCAAGAACTTAAGAGCACCAACAGTTGGATAATTATGCTTTAAGCAGTAATCTACAAATTTGTCAGAAGTAAAAGTAGCCTAGCAGTGTTTATAAGTCTAGAATGATGTAAGGTTTAGATGGTGAATGCAAAATAAAAGCAGTTGTAGAAAAGCATTTATTTTAGGACGCATCCGGCAAACATTTCTGCTTGTGTTTATGCGGCGACAGTGAAGGATAGACAAAGTTGACAGAATGCCTGTCTGCATTTATTCATGCAGGCATTTCACATCCTCAATACCTGGTGGAAATTTCTGCCGTGTGAATGCCCCATCTGGAGCATGGAAAGAGTAATTATTGTGCCAGCTAATTTTGATAGATGACTTGATTTGAGAGTGATCTGTGCCATATTTACGACACCGTTAATTATTTAATTTTCTTTGCAAGACAAACGGGAGTTTGTGGCTCCCTCATTTACATTTGAAGCAAGCAGCACGAATAGAACTTTTTAACGAAAATGGGATTACACTACCGTCTATTTCCGCCTTAACTTCTCTTCGCACACCTAACGGTATCCAGCAAATTTTACACATGTAGTTCATTTGTCATAATTTTGGCAATTCATGAATTTCGAGCTTTATTATTGCATTTCTCTAACCATGCGCTGTAGTAAGTAACAAACATACTATATGTTGGGGGCTCAGGGCCACAAAAGATGTGGTTATGGGCCAGACAACAGCCTGAAACTCACAAAGACGGATGCCAGGCATACAGAGAGCACCACCTCGGCTGCGGCGTGTCGAGGCTCTAACTGTGGCAGCTGCCAGCGTACAACTGCCCGGGCAGGGTCAGTCTCGTGGCAGGGATGCGTTCCCCGGAGCAGTATAGATTTGCACCCGGCCCCACACTGTACCTTCCCTCGGCCAAAGGAGTGGGTACTAGTCTTCAGTATCGATGATTGCAAGGGTCAATTCCCTGTGGAATCAACGAATCTGGCGCCGCTGGTCGAAAAGGAACTCGTCCCGCCAGTCGTCGGGTCGACTGGTGGTCCCGCCGTCGTAGGGCCGAGGCAGCCAGCGCTAAAGCGAGATAGCTGCCTCGACCCTACTTGTCGAGCGCTGGGCGACGACGGCCTGTAAGCTAGCGCTGGCCGACGCAGCAGGCTCAAGGCAGCGGTGGCCAGCCGCGATCCTTGTAGAGGGTCCGCATTATGTGCCCGCCGTAAAATCTCTGGCACGCCACAGAGGAGGCAGAGATACCGTGCCTCGTTCGGAGTCACTCTGGGAAGGGGCTCCGACGGGTGACTCTCGTCAAGCAGGAGGCCGCGGAATGGCTTCGAGGCGTCGGGGTACATAAAAAGGGTCGCACAGGAGAGGAAACCTATAAAAAAACTTGCAGTTGAAGCATTTACTTCTTCTCGCTTTAGTGACGAAGACGCCAGCCAAAAGGTTAGCAACCACCTTAAAGCTAACCTTAATATCCTTGGAGCTGGACTGATCGAAGCAGCCGTTGCACGATGTTTCAAACAATAGTAAATAAACTACGGTAAACGGACCATCCCAACAAGATGTTATTGACGCGGAAAATCCCTGGATGTGTGACTGAGTAGGTGCCCATGGCGTAATACCACATCGCCAAGCTCATACTGAACGTTGGTGTGACTTGTATTATATTTTACCGCGATAGCGTGGAGGAGCTCGTGTCGCAGAAAAGCCGGTGTCATCGGCGTCATTGGCGTTGGCCGTGAGCAAAAAATGGCGGATCGCAATTCATAAATAAAAACAACTGGCAAGATGGGCTGTGTGGGGATCGAACCAGAGTCTCCAGAGTGTGAGACGGAGACGCTACCACTTAGTCATGAGTTCGATGCTTCAAAGCGGGACAAAAGCGCCTCTGGCGAATGCGGTGTTGCTTTAGAAACATGCCGTAGAAAGTTATACTGCGGTGTATATGGGTAATTATGTGCATGTAAATTACAGATGTCGCAGTTAAACGCGTAGCGAAGTACGTTTCCGCTACATTTCTTCTGCCCTTCGTGCGCGTGCAGAGCCATCTTGCGGCAAACACAGAGGACCCCCTCCTCGCAATGTACCGCGCTGCCCCGACAGCTGGCGCGCCACTCGCCCGTGTCTAGGGGACGATCCCATCGAGGCGCCAGCCCCATAATCGCGCCCGCCGTCATGGCGCGTCGCGGCCTGGCTGTCCGTGCCGATCACCACGTTTGGCTCGCGTAGATCATTTCTTCCCTCCGATACACCGAGTTCTTAGGTTCGTTCCGCTTGCTCAAGCGCACGTTTCGTCTTTGTGTGACTCAAGAGCATGCCGAGCGAATGAGTGGGCGGTGCGCACGGGGTGCGATAAGGCTATCACGTTCCACTCTTGAAGGCGAAGCTTAAGCGTCCTGCAATTTTTTATGTCTGCAACAACCAAGCTTGGTTGGATTGTTCGCAAGCCGCAGGGACAGCGGCATGAACTCCTTTCCATAAAGCAACAGCGAAACTGAGGCTATTCCGGCGGAGCGGGTGTGACGAGACAAGCATGTTTACCAAAAGGAAAAGGAACTTCCCTGCCAAAACGCAGAAGGGTAGGAGTGAAACGAGTGGAATAGTTGTGTGTTGTGCCTCGCGAATGCCATTTGGGGAAGTGTAAGGCGGTGTCCTAGACCTTGTTACTAGCGGTATGGGCAACAAGCCAAAGCCTTTATTTGGAGTTTACGCGCACAGCAATATTAGCCGGCGGGTGGTATGGTGACGTTTTTTTTGTGTCTGTGTTTGCGTGTGTGCGTGTGTTTGGTAATCATGACAGAACACGTCTGAGCGAACGTGTGACTCAGGAAGTGTTAGCGCAGTCCGGTATTAACTTTGTCTTGAAACCGAAGCGCAAAAAATGCTTACAGGAGGCGATTCGATATGATTTGCGAAGTCAGTCTACGAAGGTGCGCAACTCGACCCACTTCGTTAAGTGCCAGTGAATTCGCGTGGAGTGTTGTTATAACTGATATTGGTATAAAGCAGCCAAAACCTTCAGGAAAACTCAGACGTGCTGCAATATGAAAATGCCGTTATCGTCAATAAGAAAAATGGAGAAACTAAAATTTAAAGTCCCGTGGATGCAATATCCCTTACAAAAAATTGTTGAAAGGTTATTGAAATATCATTGGTCAACGTCAACAAATGACCTTGAAAGATCATTGGCGAATTGTTGAAACATCATTGAGGAAATTGTTGACAAGTGTTGATAATTGGCCCGCGACATTTTGTCGAAACATCATTGTGGCCTCTCAATTTGAAAGATTGTTGGCATATCGTTGAAACTATGGTGTATTTCACTCTTGAAAGCCCATTGAAGCAGTGTTGAAGATGTGTTGTTTGTCAATGTTGAAAGCCCATTGAGGTATTGTTGAAATGTGTTGTTTGTCAATGTTGAAAGCCCTTTGAAGCATTGTTGAAGCTCAAAATTGAAAGCCCATTGAGGTATTGTTGAAATGTGTTGTTTGTCAATGTTGACAGCCCATTGAAGCTTTGTTGCAAATGTGTTGAGCCTCAAAATTGAAAGCCCATTGAGGTATTGTTGAAATGTGTTGTTTGTCAGTGTTGACAGCCCATTGAAGCATTGTTGCAGATGTGTTGAGCCTCAAAATTGAAAGCCCATGGAGGTATTGTTGAAATGTGTAGTTCGTCAATATTGAAAGCCCATGGAAGCATTGTTGCAGATCTGTTGAACATCAACACAAATTACGTTGAAAGCCCTTTATGCCCCACTGGGTATTTAGCAGTTTAAACCTGCACTTACCTTAAAATACTGCTGAGCTATGTTGCATATAATTACCTTTGATGTCACGGTGGTATGTCTGCTGTGAGAGGATAAGGATAAAATTTAAATACAGGCATTTTGTACCGCAGACCTCTGTCACCCTGGGCTCAAAAGCATGCTCCTAGATTGCCTGTAATAAACCATATTGTAATGTAAAACTGCTAGCAGTACTGTTATGCCACTTTTTTCAATTGTCAGAGTGCATGGTCCTCCGAAAAATCAAGAGTGCTGAACTGATGCAGACAAAAACCATTTTTCTAGGTGAACTGTTTATTTGTAAACATCAGTGTAAATGTACAACCATTTGTAGTTTGAGATCAGAAACTTCTTAAAAACTATCGCACAGTACAAACTTCCTGCAGCTTGACACCATAACAAAATTGAATACTGAAGATGTAGTCAGTGTGGCTCTCAAGTAAAACACATTTCCCAAAAGAAATAAATTTTAAAAAATAAATGCCTAAATAAATAAATGTACAAGCAGACTGACATGACTGTAAATAAGAACACTCAAAAAAGGTACTTGCTTTCTCTATTAGGTAGCCAGTGGTACTATAACCATGGCACAATTTGCTTGTGCCCACAGCACTCAACTGAGACCTGATATGCAGGGTGGTTATCTTTAAGTTTCATGGAACTTATTGAAGACTGACTGTTGCAGCTAACATAATTCTAGATACAGAGTGCCAAACATTACTTGCATGAGAAACAAGACACCATAATCAGCTGATTAACAAAAACTCAGTTCCTAATAAAGTTTTTACGAATTGTAGCCGGTAATTTTACAAGGTGTATGCACTTAGAATGAATTTCCAGAATGACACTAGTAACGAGACACATGCCATCAAACTGGCTGTAGAAATGCACTGCTATGCATCGAAGCACAAAAGTAACCGGAATGCCCATGTATTTCTCTCACATTTATGGAAAAATATCGAAACTGCTGTCATCCTGGAAATTAATTTCAAGTGAATGTCTTGCAAACTCACTGGCTACAATTTGCAAACTGAAATATGTGCTGTGATGCTATAAGTGAATTAATAAATTTATGACAATCAGTTTAATGTTTCCATTTCTTGTGCTAGTAATGTCCACCTCTGAATAATCCAGCTCAAGAACAAGAATTATGCTACCTGGCAGACAACTTAAATATCTGTAAAACTAAAAAAGGATCACTGTACAATCCTTATTTGTTGGTTGAATGGTGTGTGCCAATTTCAGTAAACCTTACATACTTTTGAAACATGGCAATCACAATAAGTGATGCCTATGGGAGCAGTTTATTATGCCACATTGCTGTTGCATGATCCAGTTGTGTTTTCTGCCATGATAACGTTCCTGCGCAGGTAATTCCATATCAAGCGACTTATTCATATTAACTGCTTCAGATTTTCATATGAAACAAAGACAGCTATTAGTGATGTGCTGGAATACAGCAAAGTTACTCCTTGTGCGAGTTCCATTTCAATTTTATTCGCTGCCACAAAAAATAACGAAAGAATTCAGAAGATATGGTTTTATGCAAACATGAAAGGCACATCATTGCCATTACTGGAGATGTTTCGTTGCATATTAAATTTAGGCCGACTTATACCTATTAATTTTACTCATGTATTTTAGATAGCAATAAACCATTTTTACAAAGTTATGTAAAATGCCGTTCTTACTGAACTCTGGAAATGGCACAGATGCACTTGCAGGTATGCAATTCCATGCCGAATCGACAAGCATTTTTTTGACACCGCACATATATCTGAAACATTGCCATATGTTTACTAGAGTTCAAAGCTCGTTACCCACTTTTATTTATTTTTGCAAGATATTTCGTAGCATTTTAGGTGACAGTTTAGTTCTCCTGTTCAGCTGAGCTAGAGGCATCAAATGTCCTCTAGCTTTTCATTTTTTTTTCACATGCTTCAAATACTTTTTTTTCAAATGCACATTGTATTGATCGAGGCCTTCAAATGGTGTGCGTGGAAATACGGTGAAGTGATGCAACTGCCAAAATAGCCAATTTTTCAAATATTTGAATACTTCAATTGCTTTTGGCAGCGGCAAAAATGAGTCAAATTGCAATCCGTTAGTTTTTTTTTTCGTAAGAAAAAATTCACAGGACAGAAATTAAATACAGAATGGTAGCCCAGAAGACATAGTATAGCAGAAAAATATATGAAGCTCTGAAGGTTCAGCTGATCGCCTGTAAAAAAAAAAATTCTAATCTTTTGCAAGAAGCTTCATGTTCAAGGAAAAAACAGCCTTCCTAGTTGGCGAAAAAATGTGATACATTATTGGATGGCTCTACATGTCTGCTATGCATGTGTGAAGTTAAAAAAGGCATTTTTAAATGCGAGAAATTCTTTTTTGAAATTTTGTCAGCACCGACTTTTCTCTGATGTGCGCACAGCTTGCTGGCCGGGAATGCAGACGACAAAGCTGGCTTCGTATGCACAGATGACAGAGAAGCGGTGTTAGGGTCTGCATTTTATTGCTAAGGGACACATGTTCTAACGCAACGAGGCTTGTGTTTGGTGTGGGCCAGGTAAACCATACAGCCATTGCACATAAAATATCAATACGAGGTCTGTTAGAAGAGTATCCGACCTTTGGCTGAAGAAAAAAAAAACTGGCATAACTGAAGTGTTGGAAACCTAATCACCCTCAAAGTAGTCTCCTTGGGAATCCAGCCACTTCTCCCAGCGGTGCTGCCATGGTTAGAAGCATTCCGAGAAGGCCTCTTTCCGAATGGACTTTAGCTCAGCTGTCGTTGCAGCCATAATGTCTTCTCTTGTCTGAAATCACGCTTGTTTCAATGGCCCCTTGATTTTGGGAAACAGCCAGAAGTTGCAGGCCGCCATATCAGGAGAGCAAGGAGCCTGTTGAACTACAGGAGTCTGGTTTTTCGCCAAAAAAGTCTGAATCAAGTGCGAGAAAAGCATTGTCGTGATGGATGTGCCAATTTCCTGTTGACAACTTCGGTATCTTGCTCCATACAGCATCACATAGGCCATGGAGGACATCCCTGTAGTAGTCTTTAGTGATTGTTTGACCCTGTGGTGTGTATCCGTGGTGTACCACACTGCAGAAGTCAAAGAAAGCAGTCAGCAACACTTTGACGTTGCTGCACACTTAGCGGTCTTTGGTTGGCGACGTGGAATGCTTCCACTGTAACGACTGGGATTTGGTTTCCAGGTCGTAAACATACACCCAAGACTTGTCACAAGT
This sequence comes from Dermacentor albipictus, assembly GCF_038994185.2. NCBI lineage: Eukaryota > Metazoa > Arthropoda > Arachnida > Ixodida > Ixodidae > Dermacentor > Dermacentor albipictus. The sequence continues at coordinate 99,420 of NW_027225664.1, forward strand.
GATTATGGTGTTCATGAAGTTGGGGTCACTGTTTGTGGAATCCAGCATGTCTGTGAGACTTCAACACGAAGTTGCTTTTGCTCCACCATGAGCAGCTTGTGAACAAATTTTGGTGCAACTCTCTTCATGGCCAAATCTTCGGTGATAATGGAATGTGGATAAAATGTGCTGATGCCCGCCTCTTCCGCAATTTCTTGGATAGTTACACGACGGTCCCGCATCACCACGGGGTTCACTTCGGCAAAGACCTGGTCATTTCGGCATGTTGATGGCCGACTGGAGCGTGGCTCGCTCTCCACCGATGTGTGGCCGTCTTTAAACTGGATGTACCACTCCTTAATCTGTGTGCTGCTTATAGCACAGTCACCGAAAGCAGTCTGAATCTTCCAGATGGTTTCCACTTGGCTGTCGCCCAGTTTCTGTCAAAATTTGATGCAGTAGCACTGCTCCAGTCGCTCTGCCATTTTCCTTGCAATAAAAAACCGACGAGAGCACCGTACTACCTCATTCAAACGCTGCGTCCCAGCAATTCACGCTATTGGCGGGTGGGAAAAAATTCATGCATGCGCATGAAGGTTCAAGGGCGGCTGATGAAAACGCGCTTGTTTCATATTCATCAGGTGTTCGCAAAAGAAGGTCGAATACTTTTCTAACAGACCTCGTACGTAATAAATATGTGAGGGAATCCTGCAGTGCTAAAAGATATGTTTCATGCAGTTTCGAAAAAGAAATATCAGCTATTATGTAGACAGTAAATCTATAAAGAGCACTGATATTGTTCATACAAAGCATCCTAAAGGGCATGTCGCATTGCAATGCAACATAGAGGGAGCAGGACACTTTGTGCCCTGCTCCCTGAAGCCCAATGATGATGCAAGTAGAAAACACCTTCATAATTAAGACTGAAAACCTACACGAGTATGAACAAATTCTTGTGGTGTTGTTTGCTACCACTGTTTCAGAGCTGGAACATGCTCATCTATAAAAGTCATATGTGCCATGTTCAGTCTGAAGTGGTCAGACACCATTGGCGACCACTTTTTGCGTTTAATGTTAAAAAAATACGAGCTGAGACTGCAGCAGCAGCACTTGACGTCACCTGCCTTCGTAATGATAAAAAAGGCAAGCGAGTTTGTTGAGTAGTTCTTGTGGCTACTATATTAACAACCTTTCCTTGCTAGATGACATGGCTTCATATATTTATGCTATATTTATGCTGTATGTGTGATCCACAAAGGAACATTATAAAAAATACCTTATCGCACTTAAAGAATAATCACTTTTTGTTACTTGTCACATGCATAGCAGACATGTACGGCTGTGTAATGATGGGTGACATACTTTTGTGCCAACCACCAAAGCAAATTTTTTACCTTCAACACGAAGCTTGCAAAAAATTTCAACGTTAGTTTTTTTAGCTGATCAACTGAACCTCCAAGGCTTGAAATATTTTGCTGCTATCCCAAGTCAACCAGTCTGATTTTATATTCATTTTGTGCCTTCTGTATTTCCCTACGTTAGAAGAAAATTCAAACTTTGCAAATTTTGGCAGTCACACCACTTCAGTCTCTTGACATGAACACCACCTGAATATCTGGATCATACAATTTCCCTTTCAGAAGAAACGTGTATCTGGCTTCTAGCTTAGCTGGGCAAGAACAATAAATTTTTGCCAAAATTCAAAAAAATTTTTGTGAAGGAAAATAAATGGGGAGCAAGAGTTCGGAGCTTCAACTATATCTGTGATGGCCAAAAAAACGCTGGTTGGTTGCCCTGGAATTACTTAAGAGTATGTATGAAAGCAAATTTTCTCAAAAATTTTCTCGTTGTACCTACTCAAAATCAAGCAAACTTGAAATGGTTTGCCATAATGGAACAGTTCTTGAGAAAATTGTTGGGTGGTTTGGCATGAAATGACTTAAGCTACTTAAAAAATATATTAATAAGGAAACACTATCCTTTCTGGAACCATATCAAAAACTAACATAAAAATGTAGTGAACTATAACAAAGCACAGCACTTGTATTCTGGATTGAGCAATCCAATGTGGGCTCTCAAGAGACTAGCATAATTAACATAAATTATATTAACATAAAAATGTCAAGCCATAGAAAGGCACAACATTTGTATGCTCATTTGAGAAATCCAAATTGGGTCCTTCAGGAGACTAACATAAAACATAAGAATGTCGAGAGTTACAAGAGCACAACACTTGTGTTTTGGTTTGAGCTGTCCAACTTGGGCTCTTCAGAGGTGAAGGGGCAGGGTCCCATGCGAGAAGCGAGGCCAGCGTTCTTTACATAGGGCATGTTGGTACCAGGAAATTTGCGACACGTGAAGCCTGCAAAAACAAGCCAGAACAAGTTTTAAAAAGCAACTTCCACATGCAAAAGAATGGCATGCAATATGCCCTTGTTACTATGAAATTGATTTATGTATTTGTGTTGCTTTATTCCAATTTTCCATGGGTACAGCTTTACAGCATGACCATTTAAATTTATTTAGTGTGGCACAGGACTCCACTAAGTGTCAAATGCAGGAAAGGGCAAAGAGGAACAAAACACTGTAGCAATATAACTTTATGAATATCTTCAATGTCAAAATGTGAACTTTGCTTGCTGAGAAACAAAATGGTGAAAAAAATTCATGTCGTTCATAAATAAACCTGAACTGACAACTAAAATTATTTCTTGTAAGTTTCATATTAAAATGTGCAGCACTTCACTCTGCTTTTCCATGCTCCAAATACAATAGTGTCATGTCACTAGAATTTAGTGTAGCTTCATTTGATGTTAGGTTTCCCGAGTTCACATGCAATCGGAACGTACTTCTCGCCTTACAATGACTTAGGACTTTCTACATTAAAGAAGACACTGCTTACAGCGAAGTATGTTTTCTGCCTCAACGACTGAATTACTGTTATAATGAGGATTCCGTGTAGTTGTGCACCAAACTGCTTAGCATGACACATGCAGAATGTGACAGATACGAAGAAATGCTGTCTTTTAAGAGCCATATGCCATAGGACTGACTTCTTTAACCCTTTTAGGGTTCACTGCCATACATCTCTCGCTGTGATGGAACGTTCTGAAAAAATTTGCCTTTTCAGAACAAAGTGTTGCCTAGCCTCCCACTGGAGGTGCTGCAACCTTCTGAGACTTCTAGAAAATATTCTTATAGTGCTGTCACTCCTTCTCCCAAACTGATTTTTCACTTAGCTCCTTGGTGTCTGTCATTGCACTAATTTGGGAGTGCTGCCACAAGTTTTCGTAAGTTTCATTACAAAAAAAATTATGCTGCTTTATCCTGCATAAAAAAATAAAACATGTAAAACTGCAAATACTGAAATGGTATTGCCACTTTATTGTTATTTTAAAAAATTATTTACCAGTTTATTTTCTGGGAAAGTCGCCCTGAAGAACTTAAATCTGCAATAACAATATTAAGGATGCGCGAAAAGTGATTTTTGAGACTGAAACGAATAATGCCAGAAGTAAATCAAATATTGGATAGCTTCTGAATAATGAACAGCTGATATCACAATTAATGTAAGATGAGGTTCACATACTAGTATTCTTAAAGTTAGCAAGTTTCTGTCATTGTTATGTTATGAAGAGCTGTTTATTAAAAGCACAAATGGAGCAGCAAAAAGTTTCTTCACATGCACAGGACTTTTCAGTAAGCATGAATGATTGCTGTACAGCCTCTAAAGTACAGCTACTTTAGTAACGTAGCCTGGTCTGCTATTCTTACAAGTTCTTACGTTTTACGTCTATACTATGTTATTGGAGGTGAAAATTTGCCGTACTTTGGCGCAAATCTCATGTTTTATTGGTGTTTCGAAATATTAGAATACTCACATTTACAAATAGTGACCATAGTGACAAATAGTGACCATAGTTTTGAGTATGTGCACACCACAAAAGATATATAACTCCTAAATTAGAGGCATATTTCTCCCCAAAATGTGATCCTCAACGGGCTAAACAAGAGCGACAGAAAAGCCCATTCATCTTTTTGATAAATTTAAGCCCATAATCTACTTGGCAATGGTTCATAACCATTAAGGAAGCAGGAAACAATTCTAACAATTTCAGAATGGGAGTAGTGGACATGTCCGATGGTCTGTAAGAAGCTTTATACATTAGGCCCCAAGAGCCTATTCTCCATTTATTGAAGTATATGGGGAAAAGCCACATAAATATTTTTTTTCATATCTTAGAATACAAAGTGATAAAGTGCATGTTAATAAATACGAGTCATAGGTTAGGTGCTTAGAATAAGTAAGCATCCACTAAACATAGTACTGTTGACTGTGAAGCTGGCAACTCTGTCCCTGTTGTTTCTTTGATTGAAACTACCAAAAGAAAATTGCCACAACACTCAGGTTCCTTCCGCTGAAAGGTTGCTGTCTCGGATCACATGGACCTGCTTCAAGATAGGAGCAACTTTGATTTGATGTGGTCTGTTAAAATTGGTGAAACTACTGATTCACATCTCAGAACATGGACAGCTGTTTTGTTTTGATTTCTGCAATTTGGTGAACGTGCTCCTGCTCGAGCTGAGCAGTAACCACACTTGAGCATAGCTTCTCTTGTATTTCAATTCGTGTATTAACACTTTCAGGCTACTTAACCATGTCCTCCATGCCAACAGATTTGGAGTGGGCTTCACAGACAACTATTCCTTGCAATGACAGCCAAGTAGCACTGCTAATGCACAAATGCAGCTCATTTTATTTGGTGGAGATGCTAAAAACTTTCGGCAGTGAAGGCAGCTTTTAAATTTGGAAGCATTTGAGTATGGCGGCATTAGGCACTTAAGATCATATGAACAGTCATTCCAAATGGTAGGCTATTGTATCACACAACTGCACACACAGGCTACATGAAAGTCGTTTGTTATGCCAATGGCAAGTTCATAAATTTAGAAAAGAAATGTGAATGTAAAAATGCAACCAGAAAGGATACATGGTACTTGCCTATAACAGCACTGACCCTGATGGGGTCAAGAGCCTCTGTTGCCCCTTGGTGTTATTTCCAAAGCCCAAATGGCCCATGAGCTCCTCCTCTGTGAACACATGGTGAAGCAAGGCCCTTGCAAACTTTCCTGGTTCACCATGGCAGGCCATGGCAGGTACACCAGGCAGGCAGGCAGGTTCACCATGGCAGGTAAGCTGGGCCAGGATAACCTTCTCAATGTGTACTCTTACAGCGTATGTGAACCTGCATGTTTAAGTAAATGTTAGCAAAACAGTTTTAAGCCTTTCAAGTACATTCACACAACAGCCCTACTGCAAATAAATTACAAAAGTACCTGTTGTAAATTTAGAATGCTAAACTTGACTTCTTACAAGCTTCTGATGCTGTCTGGATGCCCCATGTTTCAGAAAAACAATCCAGCACAAACAAGAAAAATAAACCAAAGTATCCAAACATCTAGTACTTGAAAAAGGGGAGCACCAGCGAAACACAAATGACACGCACACAAGGAAACGGCATTAGACATGGACGGACATTGGGACGGACCAGCGTTCGTCCCTGTCTAATGCCTTTTCCATGTGTGCGCGTCCTTTGTTTTGCTGGTACCCCCCCTTTTCAAGTTCATCAAGCACCCACTGGCCCAAGAGCTTGCGCTAATGCACATCTAGTACTATTTATTGTGATTACCATTCTTGGGATACTTCATATTTTCAGGTGTTTGTCTCGATTGTCCCATCCATTTGTGTGAATATGTAGCCATGGTCTAATGGGGAGATTGGGCTGCTATGTTGGGGGAAGAGTTCAATACCAACCGTTGGAACAGCTTGGGTGACTGGGTATGCGACCCTAGGCATATGCCACTTTTCAATGAATCTCTTTCACGCTATCTTGAGCAGATGCTGCTGCTTGTGTTGGCAAGCAGCATTAGGAGCTCGAAGTGGGACATGATTGTCGATCATTACTAAGATTACCACTACACATCACGTTCGCTTGCTGTGCTCCAGAAGTAATGCGAGATTCCACTCCACTGTATGAAATGTACATAAGCCGCAAGGACAGTAAATTAAATTAATTAAATTAAACCTCAATTAAATTAATCTACTCGCAAAGCACAGGCTGCACAAGATCACGGAGTGAACTCAGATGTTTGTGGACAGTCAGTTGATGTCCATGTCAGGGACCTCTAGGGAGACTCGGTCATTTCCTCGATGTGCATCATCGGCCGTCACACATTGTATTACAATTCTGTCTCGTTGTACCACTAATAGTCATCACGTATCACAGAATTCAAAATATAAATAGACAATTATATCTAGTTTATTTAATCTTTACGGAAAATACTTTGAGCATGAGTTTTTGCACAGATCATGAATTCTACCGCTTAAAGGAGCACTAAAGTAAAATTAAATTAATTAAATTTTGGCGTTTTAAGTGCCAAAACGACAATCTGATGTTTAAGCTTGTTTCACATGCAAGCGATTCAGCGAATGGAGCGAACAGCGACGCGGCGCTGCAAAGCTTATCGCAAAGTTTCGTTTCATATGCATTGCCGCCGCGCATTTTCCGCTGCTGCGAATAGCAATGTTGCTGGCATAAAACACAGGACTTTCAGCCAGTTTCGGTAGTTTGCGACTACCAACATAAACGTTGCTTTGTCCCTGCCTCTCAAATATTTATTTTATAAATACATATCCTGCGCTTAGCAATTTAACAATTCGTTGAAAAGCTCTCTTGGCATGTTGCCTGTACCACGCGTACCAAGTAAATAAACATCGTCCTATGCACAGGCTTTCCAGCACTAATCCTCCGCTGGTCACGTGTCGTGGTGGGCCGTTCGGAAGCAGTGCTGCCGCTCTGCCGCTGCGATGAAATTCCAACTTGCCCGAACCTTGCCGCTCGCACCGCCGCTTGAAACTGATTTCTGCGGCGCGGCGGCAGGATTTGCAAGCATTTTCGCTTGCATGTGAAACAGGCTTTAGGGCACGCCATAGTGGGGAACTCTGGATTAATTTTTACCAAATCAGGCTGCAAGGTACATGGGCAGTTTTGTATTTCACCTCCATCAAAATGCGGTTGTTTGATCATGTGACCTCGTGCTTAGCGGCGCTGTGCCAACACCCCTAAGCAACTATGGCAAGAAAGCACTAAAGAGAAAAATTATTTTAGATGTATCTGTAAATGACCTTCCTACAATTCAAGAGATTCACTCGTACCATGACAAGAGGCTGAGTAAATTGTAAAAGCAGCAAGAGGAAAGATTGGTGGCAGTGCTGCCTTGAAGTTACCACACCCGCTTGCTGTGACGTCATGGATTTTGATGATGTCTGTTCAGGTGCAGCAATTTTTTTTTACAAATAAAGATGTTCTTCACTGTATTCCAAAAACTTAAAATAAGAACCGTCAGGAACTTTTACTGAAACAATACAACCCAAGTTTGTAAAAATACTTGAAATCCACGATGTGACAATGAGATGTCAGCACGAAGATTTTGGGGCGATACTCAGAAAATTGAACGTTGAGCTTTATTTTCTCTAATAATCAAGCAATTACCAAGAAATTTACAGAAGTAGATATTTAAAACGATGCTTTATTTTAAATTCATTTAAGGTGTAATTAGTGTCCCCTTAATACAAAACAAGGAATGCACTTAGCTGTGTAATAGGTTAACATGCATCACTGGTTCTCATTAAGGTAGGATTATCAGTATAGCAATGGACATGCACTGGCTGCTCCAGAGGGGAGCCCTGCCACTTCCCCTCAACCTCCCAATTTCCAATTTTTTTTAGGAGCAGTGATGCAATTTCTGTATCCTAACGAGGCATAATGCCAAGGAGATTCATGCCATGCTGGCTACAGTATGTGGTGACCGGCACTTCACACCGTCCAGCTCGGCATCAATCTTTTTGGAATTTGGCCCTTGAAATGCAGAAAGCTTTGATCACTGCTCGTTCTTCAGCCAACTTTCTCAAAGGGTGCTGCTGCTCTGGTTTGATACCTCTAGCAGTGCACTGCTGCATGACATAGGTAAAACTAGGAAGATGTGCACTCACGTAGACCACTAATGTCCACACTGTTTCTGAACACCCCTCTCATATCAGGCATATACCCTGAAGAAGGCACATTCTATCTTTAATATGTTCACAAGTGACACTGAAATTCACTCCCAGTCCCGGTGCAGTTGCAGTCTTTCAGCTGAGTGCTTAAAGGCACCATGTCTCCTAATGAAGGCACTCTGCACCAATTGATCACTGGAGCAAATGCCTTGCAGTTGCATCAGCAATGTTGTTTTTTCTGCTTCCTGCAATACATTTTCACGGCATCACTGTATTTGATCATGGTGACGTTACAGAATGGATGGCCAAAGAATTCACCTTTAGCATTCCAGCTTGGGTGTCTCTCAGCTCATTTTGAATCTGAAAAAAGATGTCAGTATTAAAATGTGAAGCCACAATGCAGCATAATCAACAATCAAAAGAGCTACATGGACCATTAGGCTGACATAAATAGATGGATACAAATGACTAGTCATTGAATACACTAACGTGTGGCCGCTCTTGCCAATGGCAGTGTGAGCTTGTCAAATAATTTATTTCACATTCCTCTATTGTTTTAAAAATTATTTCCATGCATCTACTGAACTGTTATGGCCACATATTAAAGGATGCTCCTTCGTATAAAACCACAGTGTTGCATTCTTTTACTCCCCGTCTACCTGATGCTACTGAAGTTTTGCTTACTCTCAAAGAAAGAATTTCACAAAACTGCTCTTTCGACAATGCATTATTCCAAGCTTGTGGCAAAGCGTTGTCATTTAGTTCACAACTATGCGCTCCCCTTTCAATCTGTTCACTATTTAGTGCTCGGATTCAAAGCAAAAATAGCTTTTCGACATAACTAGCTACTTCTATGGTCACAAGAAACAATGCTGATTATTGATGTTTATGTTGCCGATAACTTATACATGCCGCCTCGAAACCCAGTGGGACGACAAGGCAGATATGCCAGGCATCTCGTTCCTCTACTGATTTTAAAATTTTGTTAAATCAATCACTTACTGAAGTGCGAAAAGCTGCAATTTCACGAAATTACATTATTTTGAATGTTGTAGGACCTGGAGTGCCATGAAATCTGCCTTCCCGTGAATGCTAAGAGCGCCTACGCGAAGCCGTTTGGGGCGAAGCACTCGATGGCGTCGAACGAAGATGAAAAAAGAGAGCTGGATGCGCGCGAACTGGTGGAAAACAAAACACACGCGGTTGGCAAGGCGTATAACTCGATGATTTCGCAGCACTCTGTGGCATCCCCCTCTATTGTATCTCACGTATCGCATAGAATCACATGTACACCCTTCAAATTCTTTATTATTATTGCGCGACAGCCTCCTCTGTGTTTTCCGATCGCGCGAACATCGGCCGCACGGCGTGTCAGATAGCAGCCTAGTCACTCGTTCCTGAAGGGAATTCAGCGCAACAGAATACACTTTCGCCGATCCCACCGCCCCACGCCGCTACAAGCTCGCTCCCACGTCTTGTACTAGCGTGGCGCAAACGAAATATCTTCCGATTACAGTACAGATCGGATGGTTTCACGTCGCATTGTTTTGCGCTCATTAATAAGGCTAACTCAATCGGTGCTCGAATACCTTATCAGAAATCATGGCGTACAACATGCCCTGTTTTAGCTGGCACCACATAGCTGCCTTACGTCACCACAAGCGGAGTGTAAAGTTAAACCAGGACAAAGCTCCATGTTATATACCACGAATCTAGTGCTGTACAACCAATTCTGGCAACGGAAGGATAGTACTAGGAATGAAAACTAGAAAAGAGGCGCGCGGAAGACACGCACAAGCGCTAAAATCATTTCCGCGCTCCGTTCACGTCGCAATGGACGAACAAAGGGAATTCGAAACTCACTCACCCTTAATGTCGCTGAGTCGGAGGCGATCATGGCGCTCTTCGAGGCAACAAGCCCATAAAAAGCGAGCAGCACGCAGGAATATTCCAAAGATGTCACAGCGAAGCACACAAAGGACGCAGAAAACGCAGGAAGCTCTCAAGCAAACAGCGTGCCGCCGCCGAAATGTGCCAAGCATCAACAGCCCACACGCGCAATTATACGTGTACACTCATACAAATACACGCTTATATTATCATGAATTGTACCATTTGATAACAAATTTTGTAATTTCATGTTAATACTGAACAATTGTTGCGATTTGCAAGTGTATGAAAGTTTTTTGCTTCGCTTCTTTGATGAACTACTTTCTTTGGCGCAGTAACGCAGTGCACCGGCCGGAGCTAATGGCATGCGCGGGAAAAGGCGCCAAATTAAAACGTCGCAAACGCCGTGCTAATGTTTGCGCGCACAGTTTTCGTCGTTTGTATTTTAAAAAAAAGGTAACGCGTGCCGCAACCATGCGAACTGAACTATTGACCACAAAAGTACATAAACGTCGCTGTTTGTGCTTCTTATTTCGACGTCATGGCAAACTGCAGGCGGTCTGTCGTCCCATTCTTTAAACATTTGTGCGTGTGCTTCTGCGCTGTGCGAGTTGTCAGCGCGAACGTATAGCAGCGCAGGTTGTGCTTGGTGGCCGAGCAGATTCCCAACACATTCGCCAGCACCCCGTCTAGGTCACAGAAAAGAATTTGGCCTCCATGTGAAATATGAGCACCATGTTGTACATATCCGCCAAGCTTTTCGTTTCGTTCTGTAGCGCGCTAACGGGTAACATCTAAGCTAAATTACTCTGTAAAAACGATGTTCACTCCTTTCTCCGCCGCACCCGCCGTGGTGGCATAGCGGCTCAGGTGTTGCGCTACTAACCCGAGTGCTTGGAATCTAATGCCGGCGGCGGCGGCTGCATTTCGATGGGGCTGAAATGCAAAAACGCCCGCGTACTGTGCGTTTAACCTGCACCAAATTTGGTGCAGGTTAATGGACCCCAGATGGTCAAAAAAAATATGGAGTTTCTTACTACGGTGCGGCTCATAATCAAAGCGTGGTTTTGGCCCGTCAAACCCCAGACTTGAATTTTGTTAACGTTCCCCGCCACCTTGACCATATTTAACATGGAGGCATGCAATGCCGTTTCCTAACACTCAGCCAGGGCACTGGCCCCTTATAATGGACGCCGATAGAAATGCAGGATGCGTCCAATCATCGGTTGTTTATCACTGCTTGTAGCGACGTTTGTCTTCTCAAACTATATATATATAAATATATATTTATATATATATATATATATATGCAGGGTGTTTCTGCTAACTTTAGGCCGAGTGTAAACTCTATGCCCTCTATGACGACGCGACTAAACGCATGTTGCTCCTTTGGTATGTAGCGTGTCGCGCTATTTCTATATAATTGCTTAATTGGCTAATTAGTCAAGGATAATTAATCAACTTCTGAAGCAAGGAAGTTGCGAAGAAATTCCAATTAGAAAGTTGCAGAGCAGTTGGCAACACGTCCGAATAAACAGTTTCTGTCTTTTTATCTGTTAAGTATTAGTGTTTTTCAGCTTACTGCGGATGCTCGCAAAATACAAAAAGCACCACGTGACATGCCCGCCTGCGAGTCGTGATTGCACGGCTCCTAAGTCTTCTGCGCACAAACGAAAACTTACCATTTAACCGGTGTGAACACCCGTCTGCTTATCGTCATCATGAACCGCAGCGAGGGAAGCACGTCGCTGGCGTCAATACCACAGCCAACGCCTTCGTCACTGCCCTGTCGCCTTTTAAGCGGCAACACACCCTGCTCGATGGTATGCTCGTTTGAGAGCGCTGCAAGCACGGCGCGCAAGCGGGTATGTCAAGTGATATTTTTTGTATTTCTCGGGCATCCGCAGTAAGCTGAAAAACACTAACACTTAATAGATAGAAAGTTAGAAATTGCCTAATCGGACGTTTTGCAAAGTGCTCTAGAACTTTCTAATTGGAATTTTTCGCCTAACTTTGTTCATTCAGAATGGCTAATTTTCTTGACTAAATAACTACTTAGGAAAAATACAATAATAGCGTGACACGTGCAAGAGTGAGCAACATGCATTTGGTCGCATCGTCTTATGGTGCATCGGCATATTTTGGCTGAAAGTTGGCTGAAACACGTGTATATACGTCTATGGTTCAAGTAACGTGAAACAACACCCTGTATATATGCAATGGTGATCAAGTGATCAGTAAAGCAACATATATGTGCAAAAGACGCACACATACATATGTGCGTGTGTTTTTCACATGTACTTCGAAACTCAATATTGCTCGTGACTCAGTGTTATTCAACAATAAGTTAACAGCATTTAGTCAACGACTTTATTGTTGGAAACTAGTCAACAATGGTTCAATACTCAATACTTTTTCAACAATATGTCAAGAGAATTTAGTCAACGACTTTATTGTTGAAAACTACTCAACATTGGCTCAATAATACTCAATACTATTCAACAATATATCAACAGAATTTAGTCAACGACTTTATTGTTGGAAACTACTCAACAATGGCTCAATAATACTCAATACTATTCAACAACATATTAAGAGAATTTAGTCAACGACTTTAGTGTTGAAAACTACTCAACAATGGCTCAATAATACTCAATACTATTCAACACCATACCAACAAAATTTAGCCAACGACTTTTTTGTTGTAAACTGCCCAACAACTTTACTGTTGAATTATTGCTCTATGGTTTCAATAATTGTTGAGGTATTGTTGAAAGGCTATTGAGTCAACAGTTCGTCAACAATATGCCAACAACATTTCAACAGTCATTTTCATAAGGGATCATTCGTTGCAACTAAAAACATCAGGTACTACGACTATGTTGAAGACAATGAGTGCAGGGATGATTACGATATCGATGACGATAAACATAACGACGCCGGCCAGAAGACGTCGTGGCTGAAACGTTACGGACCAGGGATGGAATCCTGTTGCGAGGTGAAAGTGCTTCTTTTGCGGCGGCTGTTGCCTTGATGACTCGATGACGATGCGTACTGGAATCGCTATGAAAGTTTTTCAAATTACCGTTCAGAGCTCAAGATGTAAAAGCAAGTAATGGCATAAAGCTGCGTACAATATCGATTTATACTCTCCATACTCGCCAGAAAAAGCTTCACAATTGCATGTATGCAAGATATTTCCTTGCAGCGAGTTTCGCCGCCTGGCACCAAACTCAAAAGACATTTCTTCGAGTTTGAGGAAGAAATATTTTTTGAAGTATAAGTTGTCTCGAAAAATTTAGTTACCACTTCTTTCAGAAATGAAGAAGGTCGTTAGAATAACGCATATCTTTCACCTTGTACTAAGACGCAGATCATTCGCTGATATACTTATGGTCCTTCAACGCACACGATCATTCTTCATTGAAGAAGTCCTGTACAGGAAATCGCTATTCCGAATACCTCTCAATTTGTGCCACGGAACAAGAAAATTGCGGAAACCGCACCGACAGGGTGACGATATCTACATTTGTTCTTTATCAAACTTTCTGTAACAACTTTAGTGCTATGTATTTAAGCTAGTCAGGAAAAGTGTCCCATTTCGGCTGATTTGTTTCCGGAACATTGAACGTGGTACATTTATACCATGAACGGATGTGGAACTTTTATTTAACTGAGGCTTAATCACAGCTACTCACTGTGCAGAGTGAGATTCAAATGAAGGCAGACAACATATCAGCTTGCTTTTCTCTGAACTTGCAATACTGTACAACACATATAGTGTGCTGGCGGTCTTAGCGATAGCCATCACGATTGTTGAGGAACTGCGGAACTGTTGTAACGTGTGTGCATTCTCGTGAGCTGTTCTCCTGAGCTGGACAACATTAAAAAAATAGTTTCTATCGTCTACGTGGTTAAACCCCATAATCATTCGACCTGCGTGTAGTTGTTTATGCGAATGCGGGCGTAGTTTTAGTGCGTTCGCATTCTTGGGGCACTTCACGCGCATTGCGGGGGCTGCCGTGCCGTGCCATGCCGCGCCGTGCCTACCTACCTGCCTGCCTGCCTGCCTGCCTCAGTGGTCGAATGAGTAGCGCATCGGGCTGCTGTGCTGAGGGAACAGGGTTCGAAAGCAACCTTGGACCAACTTTGGTCACTGAGTATCTGGAAGTGCATACGTACGTACAGCTCTTCAACGAACCTTTATATGCCGAAATGGGTCACTGTAGATGCAGAACTTTCTAGGTACCACTGTTCGCAGAACCACTGTGATCGTCTTGGAGTAGTGGGTACGCGCCACTCTGTCTGTGTTGCTCTCCAATGAACAACTTTGATGCCAACATGGGTCACTAATATTGGCCACTAGGAATGTGGCACTCAGCAATGACGAAAAATATTCCTCAAATTATTCCGATGCCGAATGGAATCCTACCCAAGTCAGAGGGGTTGCTGAGGCACAGCAACCCGACGCATTAGCACGCTGCGACAGCAATGCAATAAGTATGTGTCGAATTCAATGAGCGCCTTTCATGCCAAGGCTCTAGCGAGCTACGCCATGAATGCAGTGGGAATTCGCTGCTCTTCAACGAAGCTCTCACCAACTCGGGTCACTGATGTACTCAACTCATGTACCACTTACGTACAAACTCATGTACCAGTGAGTTTGCGACAAGCCTGAAAAAAACTCACATCGTTCGAAGGCATGGGAAAGGCAAATACACCTGGTAGCGAAGCTTCCATAGGAGCCCATACGTTCAAAACATGGCGGGCCATCGCTGGTTCATGGGGCTTAGCGCCATCTGTATGTGGTGCGAACACTTCCGGCGGAAGAAAAAATAACGTGACGCCATGTCCGTTAAAAGCAGAAGTGACGTCATTTTGTTTTCGAAGGCGCGAAATTTGTTTTGTTGTTATTCCTTTGGAGCTATATATTCAAATGCCCCGCCATTCGACTTGATGGGCGGTTCGAGCTTTCAGCGTGGAAAGCGATGCAGGAAAAGGCCAGCCGTACGGTTGTCGAAATCGCATCCCTGCACAGAACGTACTTTCTTTGGAGGCCGACGAAAGCTTTAGGCGTAGAGTGCTGATTCTATTGTCGGATGCCAAGTCCGTCGGCCAGCGCATTCGCACGAAAACAATGACACAATTATCTGGCGGTCGTAACTCACTACTTTTGACTGAACAGATTAAGAAGCAATGAAGCTACCCGCGTCACCAAATTCAGACAAACTTCGACAAGCAAGAAAGCAAAAATTCTGAGGGGGGCGTACTTCAATAGGTGATACGAGTGCGCCTTTCTGCCCATTTCAAGACGTGCATTGCACTGCGAGTGATAGTGGCGTCAACGCCCCCTGTAGCGATGGGCGCTTAAAAGAAATGCGTTTATTAATAATATAAAATTAAATGTATTTATTTACCTCATCACGAATATATAAAATTGACTAGGAATTTTATTTTCGTTGAATGAATCTAACTGTGTCTCGTTTGAATTAAAAAACGCGTTTTTTCCCCCAATGTTTGTTTCCTCCAAACATAGCCGCGCTTCGATCGCTGCTCCCATAATCCCCCATGCTGATGTCGGTGACAATCTGTACTGAACCGCTTCTCACCCGAAGCTTCGCGACCTATTTGAATCAACCTTGGCATGGGCGCGCCACACTCCCTTTCTCCGAGGCCATGGTCGGACTTCTATACAGTACCACCAGATGGCGCTGCTTCTCGAGCAAGAAGCGCCACAGAGGAGCCCGTTTTCTGCATGGCGCGTTTCTTAGGATTCGCAGGCACCGGCGCACCACGCAATTTGGAGACCACCCGCAGGCTTGGTGGCTGCGGCACTAGATGACACCGAGTGTTCTTAGGGAAGCGCAGGAGTCGCACTGCAGTACACGTCTCACACACAACTCGTTTGGATGGTGGCAATACGTTGTGACACTATATTGATCCAAAACTTACGCATTACCGTCGACAGTCGTCGCTAGATGGGGTTTTCCGCATTTTTTACCGTTCGTTGCTAGAATCCGAACAAATGCATAGAACATTGAAGTTGACTGCCAAGGTAAGCGAATATCCCTAACGAATGTACAAACGAATGCACGAGGGAGGGGACGAATGAACGAATGAATGAACGAAGGAAAGAACGTTTTTTTCCGAGGGCACTACTACCGCATCTAAACTTTCAGACACATCAAAACTGACGCGCAATAGCGCGCGGCTATCAAATACCTATAAAGTCGGCGTTCTGCGAATAAAGCACTACGCAGACGCACCCTCTGCACCGGCGCCTTACCGCAAGTCCCACTACTAACCGCAACAGCCAACCACGGACTGCTGACCACAGCCTACCGCCAGCGACGAAAACGGACAAAAGAGGTAAAGAAAGCTGGCTGCCTAAAAAAATAATGACTGGAGCTCTGATGCTGTCTTGCTTTTGCCTTGCAGATGCGGGTCACCTCCTCTTTACTCAGCTGTTCTGCCGACGCCCAGGTGTGGCAACCGATGATTCTTAGTGCTAATGTATGATGAATCGAAGCTCTCCAACTACCGAAAATGAAGAGTCCGATATGGACTCCCAGGGTCCACCGAACAAACGAAAAGCCAGCCTCATTCACAGGACTCCCACTACAGCCCCAATTGAGGACGCAGACCTAATGAAACGCGTAGAGCAACACGTTGAACGCGCGGTCAAGGCGGCTATGGACGCCATCCTCCCTGCGATTTTTGAACGCTTCCAGCAGTTAGAGAACTGCATGACGGCACTCGAACAGAACCACAACACGCTAGCCGCACAGGTCGCACAAATCGCACAATACATACCAAAATTAGCGCCCGTGCAGCCGGAGCAGACACTGCCTCACCCCGCGGTCGTTCCTCAGGTGGCACCCGTCAGCGCAACGGCGGTCCTCCGCCCTTCATGCCTGGACCTGGCTGTCCAGACACTCCCCAACAATCAACATGGCTGTAACAACCAATAGCACCTATCACGTTTGGCAGTGGAACTGCCGCGGATTCAAAAAAAAGGCCAACCTTCACCAGCATGTTAATAACACGGCACAGCAATAATCCTACAAACCTGATATCATAGCGCTACAAGAAGTCAACATGGAAGCCGGCCTCTCCTTTTACCGGGCTTTCCATTGCCGTAACAACTCCAAGAAAGTCACTACGCTCGTTCGCCGAGAACAGGTGACAGCGATCCATGACATCGAAACTTCTCCCCCCTCGGGCATCCCCCACGTTGTCGTGGAGATCATCCCGACGCGCACGTCAGATCCCAGCCTATTCATACTCAACGTATACGTCGCCCCGCATGCAGACCCGAAGCTCGATGCGCTTTTTCGCTCGGCCCTCAAAGTCAGCCGCGACTGCCCCCTGCTCATCGTTGGGGACTTCAACGCCGGTCATACTCTGGGGGGATATCTGGGCGACACCCGCAAGGGTAGACATCTAGTAGAAGCCGCGCAAGCGTTGGGCCTCACGCTAATCAACGATACTACCACCCGCACCAGAATCGGCAGCCTGGGTCAGGTCGACACTAACCCGGACCTGACGTTCGTCGTCCACTCGCAAGACTACGTCTGGACGAACACCGGCGAAACTCTGGGAAGCGACCACTGCATCCTTCACACGGAAATCTACGCACGCGGCAAGCGTCGGCGGAAGCATCGCTTCTAGGTTACAAACTGGGACGAATTCCGCGAGTCCACAAGAATGCGAGCCAGTGAGGGATCCATCGCCAATATCTCATCCTGGACGACCTAACTCCTGGACGACGTGGAAGAGCATACGGAACATCTTGACCCGGAAGACGCCCCGGAAACCTCCAACGTCGACAGCAGGCTGCTCCACATGTGGCAGGCAAGATCGAGCATGCTCCGGCGTTGGCAACAGCAGTGGGAAGATAACCAAGCCCTAAAAGAAAGAATCACTCGACTCGACGCAGAGATCTCGGATCACGCGACCGAGGTCACCCGGCAGCCATGGACCAAATATGTGATCGCATGAAGGGAAGCCTCAGCGCCGCATGGACGTGGCACCTCCTACGACACCTCCTGGACCCGGACACCACCAGGGCCGAAGGCAGAAGAAACATGGCCAAGTTAATCCACAGGCATGCTCAGGAACCGGGGGCGTTCCTGGCCGAGATGCGTGACAAGTACATCGGCCCGCAACTCAAGACACCGTTACATGCGGCCTACCAGGGCCGGCCGAACGCGCACATAGACGAAGACATTACGTTCGCTGAGGTGTCCGCCGCCGCCTACAAACTGCGGACGAACTCGGCGCCGGGCTCGGACCGCGTTACCAACAAGATCCTACGCAACCTGGACGAGGCCGCAATGGAGCAGCTCACAGGGTTCATGAACGAATGCTGGAAGACGGGCGCAATCCTGGAAGTGTGGAAGACGTCAACGATCGTCTTTATACCAAAACCAGGCAAACCACTCTATGCGGACAACCTCAGGCCGACATCACTTACATCATGCGTCGGCAAACTGATGGAGCACGCGGTCCTAGACCGTCTCAATGAACACGTAGAAGATGGGGACGAGTTCCCCCAATCTATGTTTGGTTTCAGGCCACACCTGTCCTCCCAAGATGTGCTCCTTCAGTTAAAAAGGCAGGTGATGCAACCCGGAAGTCCGGCGGACGCTCGCCGATTCCGGTGCCTCCTGGGCCTCGACCTGAAGAAGGCCTTCGACAATGTTACCCACGCAGTGGTGCTCGAGGGCCTGACCCAACTGGGTGCCGCAAGCCGAGCATACTAATAAGTCCGAAACTTTCTCAGCGACCGGAAGTGCCGGATCAAAGTCGGCGAACATGAAACTGAATTTATAGAGCTGGGGAGCCGAGGCATGCCGCAGGGATCAGTCATCTCCCCTTTTCTCTTTAACGCGGCGATGCGCGGGCTCCCGGAACTGCTGAGCTCTATCCCCGGGCTTCACCGCAGCCTCTACGCTGACAACGGACGTTATGGGCAGCGGCGGATGATCCACAAACTCTTCAAGAGATCATGCAACGCGGCATCGACGTCGTACAAGCTTATGCGGAGTCGAGGAGCCTGACGTGCTCACGGAAAAATCCGAATACCTCCTGATCAAGCTCGGCAGAAGTAGCTGTCCCAGGGGATTACCACGGAGGAAGCGCTTCCTTGAACTTAAGGTCTGAGAACTTACCATCCCGGAGCGCCCCAGTATCAAAATATTGGGGCTAGACTTCCGGAACACAATGCGCTGCGGGCTCATGTTAAAGAAACTCCAGAGGGCGAACAACTACACAATACAGCTCATTCGCCGGGTGGCTAATCGGCACCACGGCATGGGCGAGGGCGATCTGCTTCGACTTGTGCAGGCATACATAACCAGCAGAGCCATGTACTCGACACCATATGTCAAACTCGCAGCCACGGACTTAGCCAAATTAAACACCATGATCCGGCGAAGCACAAAGGCAGCCTTGGGCCTTCCGGACCACGCGGCCACCGCAAGGCTAGAGGCCTTAGGCATGCATAACACGATCGAGGAGCTCTTAGACGCTCACCACACAGCCCAAGTCCGTCGTCTCTCGCTAACCCCGGCTGGCCGCACAGTCCTCCGGAAGCTCAGTCTCGAGGCTATCCCCGAGGTTACAGAGTACGTGACGATTCCGCGAAAGGTCAGGGGGCATATTTATGCCCCACCTCTACCCCACAACATGGACCCCGAGTTCCATCAGGGCCGTCGGCAGGCCCGTAGTGAAGCCATTTGGCGACGCTACGGCTCGCAAGATGGAGTGGTCTACACAGACGCAGCCAGACACCCTCGCGGCGACCTCATGACCGTGGTGGTAGCGGATCACAACGGAGGACTATTAGAACATACAACAATTACGGCTGGCCGAGTGGTGGAAGCGGAGGAAACCGCGATTGCCATGGCCATGCATGCGGAAGCGAATACCGTCATCAGCGACAGCAAGCAGGCCATCGGCAATTTCGTCCATGGTAGAATTTCCAAACAGGCGTACCATGTCCTCACACGACGCCCCCTAAGCGGCTTGAAAACCCTCGTGTGGACCCCCGCTCACGCGGCTGTGCCCGGCAACGCGTCGGCTCACAGTCTGGCTCGAGATCTCGCGCGCCGAACCTCGTCCGCGGATGCGGACGGCGTGAATGAGGAGGAGAGACACGAGGAACCCTGCGAGACTTATTATGAAGTAGTCCATCAGTATCGCTTGAGGCGTCGCGCGCTGCCACCACCAGCCAAGCAACTCGACAAAACGCAAGCGGTCGCGTTTCGGTGACTTCAGACAAACACATGCCCACACCCAAAATACATTAACAAAATCACAGGGGGCAGGGAAAGCGACAAATGTAGGCTCTGTTCAGAAACAGGAACACTCACACACATAATGTGGGAGTGCACCTCGCTCCCGTTCTCTCATCCCCCCGTCAGCAGCGAGACTGACTGGATACCCTGGCTTAGTTCCGGGGACGTCGACCGAAAACTTGAACTGGTGCACTGGACGGAAAAGGCCAAGCAGGCCCAGGGCCTTACTTGAGCCCTAACCCTCAGCCACGTCCCTCTTTACCCTTCCCCCTTTCAATAAAGTTTATCACCACCACCACCCACTACAGCTCTATTGGGGGTGAGAACTTACGGAATCGCCATCTGTCGGAAGCGCCTCCCTTGCGTAGTATGAGGGATCACGCGGCGCGGTCCTGATAGGTTTGTCTTACGGCGCTCAATAAAAACACGACGCGGCATGCAGCCCTCCTTGACATTTATGAAAGTACACTTAAAATGAGGGAAGTTTTTGACTGTCGGTACAATAATCTTGGGCAAACTGAAACCACAGAATCGTTTACAGACCCTATCTCTTTAAAGAATACGTACAGTGAACGCCACTGCGGGCGATCGCCGTGACAGAGTCTCCCGAACCGGCTTCTTGCGTGAAAGGTAGGCAAACGCTGAGAGTAAAATATGTGAAATATGTTCTTGTATATAGTGGGTTGTCTGTATAAACAAAGAGAGCATAACAGAATAAAGCCTCAATGCCGTGATCGCATGGGTTCGCAGCGACCGACTGTGCGTCTTTATTTATGTCCGCGCTGAAAGTTTTGCTTTCGCTGTGAGTGCGTTTTTGAACCATGCCGTGAGGTTTAGGCCGCAGCACATGAGCATTTGACAGTACACAAGCAACAATGGTTGCGTGGACACTATCAGAACTGCTCAAGAGTAATTTCGTTATAAGGATTTCGACGCCTACGGCCACTGTGATGTGCTGTCACGACGATTGAATCTTTTTTGTCTTCTAAATCCTTGGACATTTCAATATTATTTCTCATGTTGCGTGGCACTCTATGTTTAGTGGTCTTAACATGCGATTTCCCTCTTCTTCTTTTTCGTAATCCAGTGCATTAATTCACAACACAAACATGACCATATGCCATGCCTTTTTTTAAATGTCCATCTTACCGCTCCCTTTCCGTTCCAGTGAACTTGCCAGTGTCATCAGTATGATCAACAAGTTCATAGACCAAACCGTCATGACAATAGCCGGGCAGCGGGCGCGGGCGAGCGTCTCAGTGCGCGTTTTCTGCTACACCCCGAACATCGCGCAGTGCCGGCGCCGCAGCAGAATTCATCCTGGCGTCTGTGCTTGCTACATACCCGAGTTTTAGCCGATGGCTGTCTGCCGGTTCTAAGTTTCGCTAGCCAAAGCTTCACACAGCTCCTTGTACTGTGGCTTCGTGGGAATAGGGCAGACATCGGGCTCCATTGCGTACGTCCGGCACTGCGGCACCGAGCAGTAGCCTACCATACTGCACGCCTCTACAGGCAGGCATTACCTATTATAGTAATTTCGAATATTGTCAAGCAGACAGCCCCAATGCGGGAAAGCATCACCACTTAATCAGAACCGCAGCGCAGGTGGGTCTTTAAACTTTCGTTTTGAGCTCCCTTGGGCGTTTCCAAAGCAGCCCATGCGGCCGCTGTGTCCACGTGATCTCTCATGCCACGTCACGCCGATGGTGGCACCAGCTTTTTCAGTGGTGGAGCTCGCCCCCAATAGCATGCAGCCGGCGAGTATAATACGACTGCGATCGATGTGCGTATATGAGAAAGAAATGAAAAGCGAAGCGGAACACATTGTCGCCTGATGCCGTGGTGGTGTCAAGCGAGGAAGGGGAAAGCGTGTAGTGTACTTGCCCTACTCATTAGCTTTATTCAATTGATTCTGGAACAATCCTCCCCAGTAAGTATGATCGACCCTTGACATGACTGGAAACGGAACACCGGCGTAATTCCGTTTCTCCAGCTGAGAGACGTGATCGAGCTAAATGTACTTGTAATGTGCAGCTTCCTAATTGACACAATTATACAAGGAACTCCATAAATACTTGCTTTAAAGAGTGTATAGAGAGTGCCGAAAAGGAGCCTGTCAGTGCTCTGGGCTGGACCATTTTACAGAATTACAGAGACTTTCATCAAGTTCGGATAATCTTCCCGGAACGTGCGCGCATTGAGCTTTAGTGTTTCATTAACTGTTTCTGAACAAATCTTGTTCTGCGTAGTGTGAGAAAAAACCATAGTCGGATACCTGTCATGCTTTATTGGCACCCTGCCTACTACGAGGTTTATTTACTCCTACGGGATTCACGCAGGTAGGTACAAGGGTGCTCATGCAATGGGAATCGCGCTTGGTCATGGGTAACGAAGCGTGGGCTTTGTAACCTTTTTCTCCTAATGCGAAATCAAGTCTATGCGATCTTCTACAAAGAAACAGGCCAGTGATCTTTTTAGTGTTTAGGACTGCTACAGGAACGAACCTGACGCACCAGTATTGATGATAACCCATTGAACAAGAGTGTAAGTATTCACAAAAAATTGTTTCATGCTCCAACTATTCATCTACAGAACAGATGCTTTATTAAAACTTCTTTCTGAGTGAGTTGGTGCATACTTGATTCGAAAATTCTAACAGCGCAACCAGAGGCAACCACAAATGAACAAGGACGGGGCTCAAGCGCTGGAAGTGAAGTGGAAGGGAGCGATACAATCAGGAAAATGACATGGCGCATCGATTGACGTACGTACCGGCAATCAACAGAAACATACACAGAAAACTATAAAAACTCTAAGAATTGAAGCTCTGCAGTAAATCGCGGAAACGTTGAAATCCGGGCCAGTTGGTACATAGTTGAAGGAAAAAACCAGTCGAAAAACACAAAGGACAAGAGGAGAGGTTCACACCACAACGACCAGTTGTTGGGGTGTGAACCTTTCCTTTTGTCCTTTGTGTTTTTTGACAGTTATTTACTTACTGTCATATTTATTTCTAACAAACGCTTCCAAATTGACGCGCGCCGTCGTATCGGCACTCTTACCGATAATCTTTGTCACTCCCAACCGAGCCTCGCATCCTCGCAACCTCTTCGGCGCTTGTGTCTCATCCTTGTTCCTTTGTGGTTGCATGTGGTTGCGCTGTTAGAATTTTCGGAACGGATCCGGGGCTAGTCGTCGTATTGAGCATATTTACGCCAATGAAAAACAATTCTTACAAATGTAAAGCCTCGTGAATTTGGCCCATGGCAACATAGACAGCAAAGATTCGAAACTCCATTGTGGGAGGTTATATTCGTCCCTCGAGAAGATCTTGTGCTCTTCTTGTTTAAGGGTTACTAGTTGTCCAAATATAAGGACTCGTGCATTTACATAAGTCCATTGCGAAATTAGTATTAAAATATACAACACAAATGTTATCATTGAATAAATTTTTCGTGAGCCTTGCGATAACTACCGCGAAGACCACTGTCACGACCCTGACAACCGACGGTCATGGAGAGCAAGGAACCACCGTCGACGACTTTCGTGGAAGGAGTGTGAAGCCCTATTTCAGGAGTGCTTCGTCCTTGCTTCGACTGTCGGATGTCAGTGCAGTACTGTAGTGCGACAATGGGCGTATCTGTTAATAGTACGACCCCTCTGGTTCGCTGCAACAAGGTCATCAAATTCCCTTGTCTAGGCAGCTAGGGAAAAGAACTCTTAAAAGCGGCCAACTTTGGTGCAGCGTGTGTGCTGACATGTGGGCTCAGGCATGTAGAGATCTCAGGCATTTAATGTGCTCCTACGTGGACTGTGCTCTCATATCTGATCCCAGTTGTGCAAACATACAAAATAAACCCATTTCTTGTTTCCTTCGAGCTTCCGAACTTGTCTCCCCTCCAACAAGTGCGACGCCCCGGTATAGTGCAGGCCAGCTACAATATTATTACGATATCATCGAGCTATGCTCAAGAGACGGGCTGCCGCGAGAACGAAAATGAAGTCGGTCACTGCCCTTAGCGCGAGCGAGGCTTGGCCTGGCTGTCTGGCTCCAGTGTAAATAGCCTCTTTCGTCTGTCTTTTCACACGCAACATTGTGGTGGAGGTTAGCGATCGCAGTCCTCGCCACGGAACTGCGAAGTGGTCGACACATCGAGCTTGTCACCATGCCTCCCGGTGACGAGCCCACCTCTGCAACGGTTTCGGCTTGTCCGAGTGCTCCACTCATCACGGTTGGCCCACATCGCGACCTTGTTGTGTTCTGTGGCCTGGAGGGACAGGACGTTGTCGAATGGGTCAAGCTGTATCAACACGCCAGTGCTAATAACAGGTGGGACCCAATGATTATGCTCGCCAATGTCATCTTTTATCTCAGCGGCACCCCACGTGTATGGCACCAAACGCATGAAGACGAGATAACCAGTTGGGACAGTTTCAAAGAAAAGCTGCGGGAACTGTTCGGCGACCTCTTTGGGCGGAAGGTTGCTCCGAGCAAGGCTCTTGCGTCTCGTGTTCAGTCTTCTACAGAGCCGTATGTTTCATACATCCTCGACATCTTGGCTCTATGCCGCAGAGCTGACAATAATATGTCCGAAGCAGATAAAGGGGCACATGTGATAAAAGGCATCGCCGACGACGCTTTCAATTTGCTTCTTTTCGGCAACGTGTCGACTATCGACGCCATTATAAAAGAAGGCCGTCGCCTTGAACAAGCTAAGAGCCGCTGTATCACACAACACATCACGCGGCTATCCAACACTGCTGCTACATCGACATATGAGGGTCGCCCGAGTCAGACAACCACCTGTGATGACGTCACTCGTATTATTCGCCGCGAACTCGAGGCCGCCTGTTCGCCAGCTTTCTCCGTGACGCCTCCCGATCGGCCAGCAACCACCATTGCGATGATTCAGGCCGTTGTCAGACAAGAATTTGAGAACATAGTTCTGAACTCCGTGTACTCCACGTCTCAACCCAGCGTTCCCCAGTTCTCTAGCGGCCCTCCTCGTCCCCGACTCTCGTTTTCTGCCACATCTCGCCGCAACCCGGCCGAATGGCGCACCTCTGATGACAGATTGACCTGCTTCTACTGCTGTCGCATCGGCCACGTCGCTCGCCACTGCCGCAACCGATAGCCACTGCATCCTCGGACATACGCCGCCGCTTATTCCCGCACCTTTGGACCTTCTGTTCTCTATACTACCCGCCATGAACCAGCTGCAGCTGATGCTCCTGCTCCGAACATTCGCTACAGCCCCTCGCCCTCACCTAGACGCCATGACTCTCATTCGCCCCAACCCCGTCGCTTCTCTTCGCCGCCTATCGCCTCCCGGATCCAGCCGGAAAACTAGGCACTGCAGCTCCTGGAGGTGAAGCTGCGTTGTCGACACTGCCCTCAAATCCTCTGCTCACGTTACCTACGAACCAAAACCTTCTTGTTGACGGCTATTCTGTCACGGCACTCATCGATACAGGAGCACATCTTTCTATTATGAGTGCTGCCTTCCGACGACGACTAAACAAGCTCCTCACCCCAGCATAGGCACGCGTCGCCCGCGTTGCGGATGGCGGTACTGTGCCTATCATCGGCATGTGTACGGAACGTGTCAGCATCGCCGGCCACCACACGCATGTCCTCTTCGTCGTAATTGCTCATTGCCCCCACGACCTCATTCTCGGCCTCGATTTTCTCTCAGCGCATTCTGCTCTTCCAGAACCCTTCGCATTGACTTGCCGATCCTCGCAGAACCTTCTGAAGCATCCCAATGCCGCTTACGCCCCACCGGCTTTCATCACCTGCCGCCAAAGTCAATAGCCTATATTGAACTGTTGTCTTCCCCATCACTTCCTGACGGCGAGTACTTCGTCACTCCTCTGCCCGACATTCCACTAGAGTATGACGTTACCGTGCGTCACAGTATACTTACTATTACTGCGAACCGCACTCGCGTGCCTGTCTTTAACTTTGTATTGGCAAAGCAAATTCTAGCGCAAGGTATTTCCCTTGCAACCGTTGATTGTCTCGGCGGCCATCACGTGGCAGCGTTATCGACCGATGATTCTCGCGAGCTTAGCAGGCCCCTCGCGCCAGCTTTGGGCGCCCGAGCCCAACATAGAGAAAATGGTTGCAACGGACCTGTCCTCTGCGCAGGCTGAAGAACTTTGCCAAACATTATCGTCTTACCGAGATATTTTCGACTTCGGCGATCGCCCTTTAGGCCAGACGCTCGCGGTCAAGCATCGGATTCGAACTGGCGATGCTACGCCTATCCACCGACGACCGTATCGAGTTTCTGCGTCGGAACGCCGAGTAATTAAAGTGAACGAAATGCCAGATAAAGCATCATTGAGCCTTCATCGAGTCTCTGGGCGTCACCTGTAGTGTTGGTTAAGAAGAAGGACGGCACGTGGCGCTTCTGTGTAGACTGCCGTCATCTGAACAGTTACAAAGAAGGACGTCTACCCGCTCCCACGTATAGACGACGTCCTTGACTGCCTGCACGGTTCCAGCTATATATTTTCTATTGATCTTCGTTCTGGATACTGGCAGATTGCTGTTGACGATATGGACAAAAAAAAACCGCGTTCATCACACCTGAAGGCCTATACCAATTTAAAGTAATGCTGTATTCTGCCGTTATTTTCGAGTTTGTTCGCGTCTTCCCAGTCGCCCGTGCTTGAAATAATCAGGTTCTCGATTCTGTGCACTTGAACACACACCTTTTTGCGGAAATCTTACTGCGAGAAACCACGGGCTCTTTCAATGGCGTGCATGATGGCGAAATCGTTCCATTTTGCAAGCTCGAGGCCTGCTTGTGAGCGGAAGACGACCTTGTACCCGTCGACTGGTAGAGGCGGCATTCAGGCCTTTCGCTGCCGTGGTGTTGGTAGCTTTCTAGTCGTTTGTTGCTTGGCTGGGTTGCTGTCTTGTGTCGTTTGATTCTCTGCATCCTTCTTGCCTTTTCTGCCCCTTGTAATCCAGGTGCTCTTGCGTTCAATAGTTCTTCCGCTGCTTGTGTCATAATTCCAGGCAGTTTCTGCGTTGTTCTGCATTGTGTTTGTTTTCTGCAGCTCTTCTCTTGGTAGGTCGAGTGCTTCTACTGCAGCTTGGCCCATCTCGAGAGCGCTTAGTCACCCCGTGTGCAAGCGCCCGGCCATGCTATGCTGACAGATATGCTCAAGCGGCTCGAGCACGTGCCACGCGCCACCGAGTTGCAGCAGCTCGTTCAGCGTTGGGCTTAGCTAGGCGGGTGTGCGGCCGTTGCAGAAATCAGTAAATAGGGGACTCACTTGATGGTAGTTATTCTCCGCCGACTCCTCTCGTCTTGTTGGTTATGCTGTTGGCGAAATTAGGTTGGTCGCTGGCCGTAATCCTGGTTGAGAGGCACGAAAAGCTGGAACCCATGTCAAGTACGTTTGTTCTCTAAGTATTTCTATTTGTTTCTTATGTAAATATAGATGTTTTTGTTCTGTGATTTCCTATCCGATTATCTTATGTAACTTCCTGGACACATATCAAGAACTTTGTGTTCATGCTCTCTAACTTTATTCAGTGTGTTTCCGCACAATTTGTAACTTCATTTTGTATACAATGAGGAGTAACCAGTGCCGCCTGAAGGCGCCAACCTATAGTTTAAAATCATGTCAGAGAAAAGGACAGCATTACTTAGAGCACTCATAAGTCACCACCACATTAAGAAGGAAATGTGTTGCCACCTTACAATCATTTTGTTAACCACAGGATGAGCCCTGCGTTGCAAATAAGGTGGCTCAACAGAAGCAGTTGCATTCAATATGGAAACTAGATGCAGGCTGAAATTTATCATTGATACATTCGCAAAAATAGGAACCTGCTGTAATGGAATTAGATCGGCCTGCTAACTCCTGCGTAGCCAACGACAAAGGCAGCTTTGTCTCCGTTTTGCACCAGTGCAACGAACTGAGTGTGGCGGAGCGTTTCAGTCGTCCCTGACCGCGCTAAGGCGTAGTGAAGAAGAGGCTGTTTAACAGCTAATGAAAGAAAAGAAACTATGCATTCATGTTTAAACTAATGTGTCCACGAGGACGAAGGAAAGCGCGAAATGTTGCGTTGTGTCTATTTCTCGATTTTCTACCGACTCTAGAGAAAAGGACGCCTGCACACACGTGCTTGCGCAGCGGTGAGAAGCGCTGAATGAGCACAGTTGCTGACCCGGACTACCAACATAACGCGTGCTGCTGCATGTATCGTACTCTGTACAACGAGTACAACCGACACTTAGGAATACCACCCGAGTTGTTAGGGAAGTAATTCCCTTTGCCTGAATGCAAGTAGGTTTTCTTTGCTGTTGTTGTTTTTTCGCAAAGAGACTTAAACCTTCATGCACTAAGGCACATCAACGAACACTGTGCGGGTCGCGACTGAAAAACAGAATTTTTTTTTTAAACACAGTAAAGTACCTTGTTTCTTTAAAAATGAGGACCGCTATTTCTGTTTCCTCTGTCCCATTTTCCCCGCCTCCTAAACTGCGTTTTGGTCTTTGTTACTGCATCTTTTTCTTAAAGTACCTAACGGTGATTTTTGAGCATGACAGGATGCGACCAATCATTGACGGAAAGATCAGGCTAAACGCTCACCTGACAGCCCCCCCCCCCCCCAACAAAAAGAACTGCACTGTATTTTTCGTGCTTAGTTGTGTCTGGCGTAAACCAATGAGGAGGCGCACTCAGAATATTGCTCTTCCGTAGCAAAGGTCCACAGCTGCTAAGGAATGCTCACAAGCGAGTGTCGGCGAATCGCCAAGCGTTCTTACACAGGAAATTGTGAATAATTTTTTGTGGTCGGTTTCACTGCCGCCAAGACAAGCCTCCACAACGCTGGAAAATAATCGGGCTATCAAGGCAAGCAAACCCGTCATGTGCATCCCGTCCGCCCAGAGTGGCGTTCACCTGTGTTTCATAAAACACATGTGGGGACACGAGCGTGCGCGTTGATTTATACCGATGCACTTAATTGCTAAGCAGATGTTTCATTTTCCGTCGTACCAATGCTTGAATTACCTTGTCTGTTATTTTTTTGACTGCACTTCATTTGAGCCTCATCTTTTCCCGAATGAGAAAGCTGGCAGCTTACAAGCACCAACTAGTACGTTATTTCCAAAGGTGTCAAAGCCAATCGCACCATCGCATCGAAGAAATTAAGGAAACCTGAGCGTTACAAATTCCACCCTCAAGCAGGCGTTCCACAGAAGGCAACTCAGTTCTGGCACCTTATGACAAAGCTGAATATCGTGTGAATACACACACATATATATATATATATATATATATATATATATATATATATATATATATATATATATATATCGCATATATATATATATATATATGCGAGACGAAGGGTTCCACGTCAGACCGAAATTTATAACATTCAGAAAAGAGACAAAAAGAAAACGTTATGTTATATGTTTTGACTGGCGTTTCGGCCGGCGTACCCACATTCGTCGGAGTTAATGCAAGTGTAATGGACTCACAATTATATATTTAGACACGAGATATGTATAATTTTGTCCAATACGTACATGCGCATAATCAAGTTGTAGTCAAACACAATTGAAAACGAGTACATATGGCATAGAAATGTAAAAAGAGCCAGACACTTCTAGAAAACACAGCAGACAGAAAACGGGACTACATGCAATCCCATAATCATGCGGTGCTAAAGAAGCAGAAGCTGCACACGAGTAAAAAACAAAGGCTAGTGCTTTTTTCCGCACTGCAGCAGAAAGCAGGATTTCAAAACGCATACACGGACAGATTTAGCAAGGTACACGTGGACAAAAACCGGCATATTATGCAACAAGCAGTACAGATTGTCGACTTTTCATTTAAACATACGCAGTGTAGTTTGTGTATGTTTAAACATACACAAAAAAAACCTGATGGGCTGCTTGATTCATTAGATCATACGTTTCATTTCTTGTCCTTCACGGAGTCCTGATACTCATTTGCGTTCTATGTAGTATTTTTCGAAAGATACAAGCATGAAGGTGTGTATAGACAGAATCTTAGGGGTGGCGGAGTGCCCCT
The DNA here is from genome assembly GCF_038994185.2 of Dermacentor albipictus. Lineage (NCBI taxonomy): Eukaryota > Metazoa > Arthropoda > Arachnida > Ixodida > Ixodidae > Dermacentor > Dermacentor albipictus. The sequence goes on from NW_027225664.1 coordinate 129,714, forward strand.
ATATATCAAAGAAGATATCTTATATGAGGTGGTTCCTGAATTCTGTTGTGTTTGCGCACGTTATAAATCTGTTGCCGTTCAATGCACAACATCTCTGATTGCCTCAGTTTACCGCCCCCCATCAGGGGACACTCAAGAATTTTTTGGATTTATAACTACGGTTTCTGAATATGCATCCTTAAAAACTTTGCGTACAGTCCTTGTTGGTGATTTTAACGTTGATCTGCCATTACTTAGCTCACATAGTAGATAATTTTTAGATGTCATTGAGTCATTCTCGTGCACAAACTTCATAGGATTACCTAACAGAATAACAACTGTAAGTGAAACTCTACTAGACCTATGCATAAGTAACCATGATAGAAATGACGCCAATGCCTGTGTGCTAACAACTGATCTGAGCGATCATTTATCCGTGTTTAGTTTTTTTGCATGCCACAAAAAAGAAAAAAAAAATACTAACAATGCGCCTGATGCATATCGCTCCTTCAATACCAATGCCTTGTCGACATTTCATGCTAGTATTGAAAGCATTGACGGGAGTGATGTGTACAGTGACCAAAACCCTAGCGTATCGTGTGATTTGTTCTAACAACATGTAAAGAACTGCTATGATGCTGTCTTCCCACTACGATACTATAAAAGGCACAGCAAATCCAGGAAACCGGATCTTTACAACAGAATTAGAGAACGAAATAAACTATACTATAACTTTATGTGCTATAAGTTTATGTGCTAAAAGGTTATGCAAAAACAACAAACGGGACATTTTCCTACGTACTTGAAGTAGTTGGATGTTATTTGTTTTCATTAGTGTCGTAGGTGAATCAAGCCTTCTGTATTTGTTATAAATAAACCTAATCGTTTTCCTTTGCACCATCTCAAGCTGGTAAATGTCCTTATTTATGAACGGGTCCCATAAGGCCGACGCGTACTCTAATTTTGATCTGATGAATGCTATGTAGGCAAGTCGTTTAAGCTTACTTGGAGCGCCTCTAAGCTTCCGCCTCAGAAAGCACAGCTTGGAAAATGATGAGGAACAAATGTCTGCAATATGCTCAGACCAAGTTAAATCGTTTGTTATTGTAACCCCTAAGTATTTATGATGTGTGACCTCCATGATAGAATGATTTAGAAGGCTGTAAGAGAAAGGAGAAACCTGTTTTTTGCGCGAAATTCGCAAGAGGACAGTTTTATCTAGGTTAAGTTGGATATTCCATTTAAGGCACCATTGATGAAAAGCTAATAGTGAGTTTTGTAAGAGGTAATGATCATTACGCTCGTTTATGCTCTTGAAGAGAATGCAGTCATCTGAAAAGAGCTTGACAGAGACATTTTCGGAAATAGCAGCCGGCAAATAATTAATATAAATTAAGAATAGCAGTGGGCCTAAAACGCTTCCTTGGGGTACACCTGACGTAACTGGAAGCACTTCAGATTTACAACCATTAACCTCTACGTACTGTGTCCTGTGTTTTAAATAAGCATTAATCCAATTAACAAGGTAAGTAGGGACGCCAATACTTTCCAGTTTATAAATAAGTTTACTGTGGGGAACTGTGTCAAATGCCTTGCGGAAATCTAAAATAAGTACATCAATCTGCCCCGATTTATCAAGCACAACAGAAAAATCATGAATTGTTGTAACTAACTGTGTCACAGTGGACATTTCTTTCCGAAAGCCATGTTGTGCAGGTGATAAAATGTTATTTTCAGCAAGATAAGAGTTAAGATAACCCGATACTATGTGTTCAAGCAGCTTGCAACAAGAGGAAGTGATTGAGATTGGTCGATAATTAGAAATGGTTAGCTTGTCCCCTTTTTTTAGAATTGGCACAACGCGGGCCATCCTCCAGTCCTCCGGTACATCTCCCGAAAGTAACGAGACTTGAAGGATCCTCGTTAAGAAAACAGACAGCTGTGCTGCAAAACGCTTCAGAAAGGCATTTGGAAGCCCATCGGGACCTGATATAACTCTGAAGTGACTACACTTACGTTCACTACGATGAATGCTGGGCCTCCGGCCGAAACGTCATTAAAGGTAGATGCCACCACGTTGAATATGTCTTTGTATCTTGCACAAATATTTTGTTATGGTCACCCACTCCTTTCTGTAATCCCTTCGGGCCTTGAAAATATGTTCTCTCTCTCTCTCTCTCTCTCTCTATATATATATATATATATATATATATATATATATATATTGCGAGCAATATTTATACGCTTCATGTTCTCACCTATACATACTCATCATCACCGTTTTGGGGCCTCGTGGTGGGGCTCTCACTCGGGAGAATAAAGAAAAGACTGGCTGCCTAAACCTTGTCTCACAAGTGGTACAGTGTGCTGTCCAGTTTCTTCGTCCTCTCGCTCCCGGTCTCTCTCCGGCTACACCTAGACTACATCCTTGGAGCTTCGCTCGGGTCGCCACCTCTACCAACTGCACTCGACCATGTGCCAAGACCAGCAGACCAATACCACGACATGCGGGAACCTCTTCTTGGATGGTCACCACCCCTCAGAAGGATCCACCGGTGTTAGCTGGACTTCCAGGTGACAACGTTGAAGACTGCTTAGAGCTATACGATGTCAATGACTTTAACCACTGGAAGGAATGTAATAAACTTGCTCACGTCGCCTTCTACCTAACCGGCGTCGTGAAAACATGGCTTTCCGATCATGAGCTCGATTTCGTTAACTGGAGCACCTTCAAACACTGCATTTCTGGTAGGCTTAGCCTTACTTTTAGCCTGGTGTGGTTTCAGGACGGTAGAGCGTTAGTCGCTGCTCGTAACCCTACTTCTTCGCCAGTTGTGCTCTCCCAGGGCACTACTGTGATTTGCTTTGCTAACACCGAACCTCTTTCGCTGGTACCGCTTCACACTGAATCACCCCCTGTGTCTACCACAAGTGATGATCATACGGCTGCCGCTGCTTGAACGGCCGCGATAAATCCAGATCTGACGGCTGCGCAAAGGAAATACCTTTTGGCACTCCTACACAAAGAAGGTGCGGTATTTGAGGTTCACTCCAAGCTTCTGGGGCGTACTTCCGTCGCATTAAATCGCATCGAAACCGAGGGTGATTCGATTGTACGCCGCCGCCCGTATCACGTGTCTTCCGCAGAACGGAAAGTCATTGCGAATAACGTTGATGACATGCTCAAAAGAGATAATTCGGCAATTGTCCAGTTCTTGGTCGTCTCCTGTTGTGTTGGTTCCCAATGAAGACGGCTCTGTACGATATTGCATCGATTATCGAGCCCTTAATAAGATCACGCGCAAAGACGCATATCCGATGCCAAGAATCGTCGATACTATTGATTCCCTTCAGGGTGCAGAATATTTCTCTAGTCTAGACCTCTAATCCGGGTACTGGCAAATCCCCATGTACAATGCGGACGAGGACAAGACAGCCTTTGCATTACTTGACGGACTTTAAGAGTTCAACTTCATGCCCTTCGGTTTATGTAATGCTCACATTCACAACTCCGACGGACACCGCTGGGTACCTGTTCTTCCACGTTCGCTGCGTAAACTAATCCTTGAAGGCTTTCACGACGACCCATATGCTGGTCATTTCGGTTTCAACACAGCATCCCACCGCGTTAGGAGCCGTTTCTTTTGGCCGGGCATGTCTATTTTTGTGGCCAAGTACGTCGCTCCTTGCGTGCAGTCTCAACGGCGCAAACGACCAACTTCGCCCCCTGCTGGGCTTTTACAGCCCATCTCATGTCCCGAGACACCCTTTGCCATCGTTGCGTAGACGTAGTCGGCCCTCAGCCCATAACACTGGCAGGTCATCGATGGATCGTGACAGTTGTTGACCAGCTCACACGTTACGCAGAGACCGCTCCTCTACGCTCTAGTTCGGCCTCAGAGGTTGCCACCTTCTTTGTGGATGCCATTGTGCTGCGTCATGGTGCACCTCGTGTACTGTTAAGTAGCCGCGGCAAGGCTTTCCTGTCAACAATGATCAAAGTACTCGGGGATTGTGGCACAGTTCACAAGACTACATCTGCATATCACCCTCAAACAAATGGCTTAACAGCGCGATTTCAACGCACACTAACAGATATGATATCAGTGTATATCATTCTGATATCAATATATATCGGGCCAAACCACGACAACAGGGACAAACTTTTACCTTTTGTGAAGGTTGCTCACACTGCCATCCAACTAACTATGGGGTATTCACCTTTCTACCTGCTTTACGGCCGTTCACCGACATTCACCCTCGACGTCACTTTCTTCAGTGCCCCAACTAACACCTCGGTCAGTATACCCGAACAGTTCTTCTCGGGACTTGAGGAATGACACCAACGTGCTCGCTTGAACACCGAAGTCAGTCAGCTAGATCGCAAGCAACGTTACGACATCTCGCGTCACGACGTCTCCTTTCGACCTGGAGAGGAAGTGCTCCTTTGGACGCCCATTCATACACCCGGTTTGTGTGAGAAGTTTGAATCTCGCTTCCTTGGACCCTACATTATTATTGAACAAACATCCCCCGTGAACTATCGCGTTACTCCCACAGAGGTTTCTTCGGACCATCGTTATCGTGGTTCGGAGAGCCTTCACGTTCTGCGCCTCATACGATTCGTTCAGCGTTACCTTCCTGGCTAAGCCGCGGCCGGGCAGGCCGCTTGCGAACTCGCGGAAATTAGTGTGAGCATTATTCATACGTTTCATATTCTTACTTGTACAAACTCATCAGCGCCGCTTCGGGGCCTTGTGGTGCGGCTCTCACTCCGGAGAATAAAGGAGACTGGCTGCATAAACCTTGTCTATATATATATATATATATATATATATATATATATATATATATATATATATATATATATACGAGCAGGTTGTGTTTGGTAATGTGAACGAAGACAATCCGCGCCTAAATGCCCTAGGTACTACGTCGGTGTTCCCTTCCAAATAGTCGACGAAGCGTTTTAGCTCCGGGTCTGCTCGTTGCTGTTTAGTGAAGTCTTCTGCTCTTATTATTCCGAGGAAGGCGTCGTCATCCTCGTCGTCTTCCGGCGGGGAGTCGATGGGGGCGTGTGATAGGCAGTCGGCGTCTGAGTGTTTTCGTCTGGACTTGTAGATTACGGTGACGTCATATTCTGACATTCTGAGGCTCCACCTCACCAGACGTCCGGTAGGGTCCTTTAAGTTAGCTAGCCAACACAACGCGTGATGGTCGCTGACGACTTTGAATGGCCTGCCATATAGGTAAGGGCGGAATTTTGCTGTAGCCCAAATCATGGCGAGGAATTCCTTTTCAGTCGTAGAATAATTGCCTTCCGCTTTTGGCAGCGACCGGCTAGCATAAGATATCACCCGTTCATGTCCGTCTTTCTTCTGGACTAGGACGGCACCGAGGCTTAGGTTACTGGCGTCAGTGTGGATTTCGGTATCGGCGTCTTCGTCGAAATGTGCAAGTACCGGTGGTGACTGCATGTGTCGTTTTAATTCTTGAAATGCGTCGGCCTGCGGCGTTTGCCACTTGAACTCGAAATCAGATTTAGTTAGATGCGTTAGCGGCTCAGCGATGCGGGAAAAGTCCGTGACAAAGCGCCTGTGGTAGGCACACATGCCAAGGAATTTCCGCACTGCCTTCTTGTCGATGGGCTGCGGGAACTTTGCGGTGGCAGCTGTTTTTTGCGGGTCGCGGCGAACTCCAAATTTGCTGATGTCGTGGCCTAGGAACAGAAGCTCATCGTAAGGGAAGCGGCACTTTTCTGGCTTCAGAGTGAGCCCTGATGATTTGATGGCCTCTAGTACAATCACCAGCGGCCTAAGGTGATTGTCGGAATTTCCGGCGAAGACGACGACGCCATCCAAGTAAACAAGACAGGTCTGCCACTTAAATCCTGCTAACACCGTGTCCATGACGCGCTAGAATGTTGCAGGCGCCGAGCACAGTCTTAGTGCCATGACCCTGAACTCGTAGAGGCCGTCTGGCGTGATAAAGGCAGTCTTTTCGCGATCTCTCTCGGCGACTTCTATTTGGCAGTAGCCAGACTTGAGGTCCATCGAGGAGAAGTATTTAGCGTTGCAGAGCCGATACAATGCGTCGTGTATCCGTGGAAGGGGGTATACGTCTTTCTTTGTGATCAATGAGACCATCGCCATCTTCACAGAAGAGATGACCCGTCTTTTCCGGCACGCCGACCCAGAAATGTCTGAAGAGAAAAAAAAGTACGGCCCTTGATGCGAGGCGTAAAGCAAGAACTTTTCGCCGGACTAATCCGAATCCCACCGAAGACCGTAGCTCAGTTCCTGACAGAGGCTACGACGATTGAGAAAACTTTAGAAATGCGCATTAGGTAATATAACCGCCAAGTGCTCATGCCTCAGTGCGACATCCAAGCGCTGGGCTCCGTTGATCTCCATGAGACCATCAGGGCCATTGCGCGCGAAGAACTACGCAAGGTCTTGCCTTCGTCGCCGCCTCAAGTAGCTTCGATCGCTGACATCGTCAAAGTTGAGGTTCAGCGATTGCTGGGTGTTCCTGAGGTGCAACCTCAATTACCCCATCCACAGCCAGAAGCGATGACCTACGCCGCCATCGCACGCCGTCAAGGTCCCCCTCCGCGACCGAGCCAGGGCCCTGTAACACCGCAATTCTGTCGTCCACCGCCGCCGCCACCAACACGGGCACCCGTCGCCCAGCGCACCTACGCGAGGAAGATGGAAATTTGGCGCACCCCCGACCACCGCACGCTCTGCTACCACTGCCGCTAGCAGAGCGGGCCATGTGTACCGCCGATGCCCATACCGCGACCTGGGACTGCGAGGCTTCGCCGTCAACGCGTAGCGCCCGAGGGAAGGTGAACGCCCTCGTGAGATCGTCGACTACCTCGCCGCTACTCAGTGGAGCTCTCGACGACCGTCCCGTTCGCCGTCACCAGGGCGCTACCTGTCGCCGCAGCGCCGTCCGTACACTGGCCCACCCCGGGGCTGGTCAGCGAGCTTATATCCGGAAAACTAAAAGCAACAACCGATGGAGGTGCGGTTGCTTTTCGTCTAACTGACGAACATCCTCCGCCGCCGACGAAGACGCTGAAGAAACTACCTCGCCGACATAACGACACGCCGCCGTCCCGACGAAGCGTGGAAGCAAAGAATACGACGACCAAAGACGACCTGACGACATCCCATACCAGCCACAGGTTAACGCGACACAGCCGTGATCCGACGCCAAGACCTAACTGTAACGCAAGACAAAGAACCACGGACCTCGACGTGCTTCTCGATGGCCACGCAGTCACCGCCTTATTCGACACAGGGGCCGATTACTCCGTCATGAGTGGACACATCGCCACACAGTTGAAGAAGGTTAAGACTCCATGGGAGGGCCCTCAAATTCGGACCCCTGGAGGACACCTCATTACGCTGACTGGAATCTGCACGGCAAGAATTACCATTCATAACCGAACTTACCCTGCCACCTTCCTTATCCTCCAACAGTGTTCACGAGACGTCATTCTCGGCATGTACTTCCTGAACCAACACGGCGCAATGATCGACCTGAAGTCGAAATCGATAACGCTGCCGGAAGACCAAGCGATACCACCGGAGAGGTCTCGTGGTCACCACACCTTGAGTGTGCTCGAAAGTCAAGTCAGCATCCCGCCTCGCTCCAGCATTGTTATTTCTGTCAGCACCAAAACTCCTGCCGACGTAGAAGGCGTCATCGAGGGTGACCAACATTTACTGCTCGACCGTGAAATTTGCATCGCAAGAGGGATCGCTCAACTGCACGAAGGAAAAACTAAAGTGTTGCTGACAAATTTCAGCCAGGAGTTCAAACACATCAACAAGGGCACTACGATCGCGTGCATCGAAGAAATTCTGGAAACCAGTGATGCGTTTGTCCTCTCCGGTTCTGCCACATCTACCCCGACGACCATAGTTGCCGAACCAGACTTCGCCGTAAATTCAAGTCTTCCCTTGAGCAAGCAGCAACAGCTCAGAAGTCTTCTCGGACGATACAAGGACTGCTTTTCGAAGTCATCGAGGATTCGGCAAACACCAGTTGCAAAGCATCGCATAATAACCAAAGAGTGCGCTCAACCACTCCGCGAGAGCCCTTACCGAGTTTAGACGCGAGAACATTCTGCTGCAACATGGTGCCCCAGATGTCCTCATCACCGACAGAGAACAGCGTTTACAGCAGTGCCCACCCAAGCCATTCTGCAGTACAGCCATACAAGCCACAGGAGGATAACTGCCTACTACTCGCAGATGAATGGTCTCACGGAGCACCTGAACAAGACCCTCGCCGACATGCTAGCAATGCACGTCGACGTCGAGCACAAGACGTGGGACCAGGTCCTGCCGTGCGTAACCTTTGCTTACAACACGGCGGTGCAAGAAACAACACAGATCGCACCGTTTAAGCTGGTTTACGGCAGGAACCTGACGACGACGCCCACCGCCATGCTGCCGCACGTCACCGACGAAGATAATCTTGACGTCGCGACCTATCTCCAGCGCGCCGAAGAAGCCCGACAGCTCGCCCACCTACGGATTAAGAACCAGCAGCATACTGACAGCCGACACTACAACCTCCAACGACGCTTCGTTGAGTGCCAGCCCGGTGACCGTGTTTGGGTTTGGACTGCTATGCGCTGACGAGGACTGAGCGAGAAGCTTTTGCGTCGCTATTTCGGACCGTACAAGGTCATCCTACGTATTGGCGCACTGGACTATGAGGTCGAGCCAGACGGCATTTCGCTATCACAGCGGCGCCGCTCACTACCTGAAATAGTCCACGTTGTGCGACTCAAGCCGTACTACCAGTGTTAATGAACTTCGGGACTTCGCGTAACTGACCTTTGGACTTTGTTTCTTTTCGTTATTTTGTGACTTTTGTTTAATTATTGTCCTTTTGTGTTTCGCTCTCTTATATTTGTGGCATCGGGACGATGCTATTTAAGAGGGGAGTAATGACACGTGTACTTTGTTATCGTTATCGGGCGACTACTTCTCACCACCTAACAAATGTTATCGCACAGCGCAGGAGGCGCCTGCATGTAAAAGAAGTTTCTGGTATGTTATCGATGGTTCCATCCGCTTTCATTCCCCGCAACTTGTGTGATCTCATTGCATGCATGCGCGACTCGAATAGTGTAGAACCAAGGTCGATTCAAATAGGTCGTGAAGCTTCGGGCGAAAACCGGTTCAGGACAGATTGTCACCAACATCAGCATGGGGTGTTATGGGAGCAGCGATCGAAGCGCGACTATGTTTCGAGGGAACAAACATTGGGAAAGAAAAACGCGTTTTTTAATACAAACGAGACACAGTTAGATTCATTCAACGAAAATAAAATTCCTAGTCAATTTTATATATTCGTGATGAGTTAATAATAATAAAATTAAACGTATCTTCTTAATAAATGCATTTATTTTCAGCGCCCATCGCTACAGGGGGCGTTCACGCCACTATCACTCGCAGTGCAATGCACGTCTTGAAATGGGCAGAAAGGCACACTCGTATCACCTGTTGAAATACGCCCCCCTCACAATTTGTGCTTTTTTGCTTGTCGAAGTTTGTCTGAATTTGGTGGCGCGGGTAGCTTCATTGCTTCTTAATCGGTTCAGTCAAAAGTAGTGAGTTACGACCACTAGATAATTGCGTAGTTGTTTTCGTGTTACTGCGCTGGCCGACGGACTTGGCATCCGACAATAGAATCAGCACTCTACACCTAAAGCTTTCGTCGGCCTCCAAAGAAAGTACGTTCTGTGCAGGGATGCGATTTCGACAACCGTACGGCTGGCCTTTTCCGGCATCGCTTTCCACGCTGAAAGCTCGAAACGCCCATCAAGTCGAATGGCGGGGCATTTGAATATCTAGCTCCAAAGGAAGAACAACAAAACAAATTTCTCGCCTTCGAAAGCAAAATGACGTCACTTCTGCTTTCAACGGACATGGCGTCACGTTATTTTTTCTTCCGCTGGAAGTGTTCCCACCACATACAGATGGCGCTAAGCCCCATGAACCGCCGATGGACTGCCATGTTTTGAACGCATGGGCTTCTATGGAAGCTTCGCTACCAGGTATGTTTACCTTGGTAGAACTTTGTGGAAGACACGAGGGTCCCAGTGGTTACTCTGGAACATTCGGCGTCCGATCTATAAAAGTCGACGCGCTTGACCCGCTGATCAGAATTTCGACGATCGCCGACTCTGGTCGCCGCTATCGTTGTGCTTTAAGTGTAGCCTGTCTTTGTGGGCTCAGGTTCGCCCAATAAAATAAAAGCTAGTTTTGTCTTTCACAGTATTGCTACTGTGCTCTTTAACATCACCACCACGTGACAATATATATATATATATATATATATATATATATATATATATATATATATATATATATATATATATATTATTTTAATCTTGACCTTTCGGCTCAGCCGTTTCCGCTTGGGAAAGGTGCTATTAAAGAGATCGCTCTAATATGGGCATGTTGTGGTGGCGCTCATTTCTTGTTTCACATGAAGCCTTGCGTATTCTAAATTTGTCTGCTTGCACGCGAGTAACAGCGCGCATCTCTAAGAGCTGCCACGCCTCACACTTCATATACACATGCTGCGTCTTGCCCACCTTTGATCATCGAGAGAGATCTGTAACGAGGAGCAAAGCTATTACAAAAACAGGGCCATCTAGGCAGGTGATCTTAGCTCTAGTATGTTGCGTAACCGGGAGAAAGTCAGGAAAGAGCACTAGAGTTGGTGTTGATGCACTAACTATGACATTGTTATTAGCGCGAAAGAGACTAACCAAAAAAGGGGTACGACAGGACAGAGCCCTACAGTTGGTGTTGACGCAGATTCTGTGACACAGATAGTGGCGCAAACAAGACAAACAAAAAGTGGAGGAAAAGGACAGATTGCTGTAGTAGGCGTTTATGCAGTTCCTGTGACAGCTACTAGCGCTAACAATACTAACAGAAGAAAGGATGGGACAAGACAGAGCGCTAGAGCTGGTGTTCATGTAGTTTCTGTAACATAGGTACTAGTGCAAACAAGATAACAGAAAAAAGGATGGGACAGGACAGAGCGTTAAAGTTGTTGATGAAGTTTCTCTGACCTGGTTATAGCGCGAACAAGACCAACAGAAAGAAAGGTGTGCGACTGAATACAACGCTCGAGTTGGCCTTGATGCAGTTTATGTGACAGTTAGTAGCGCGAACAAGAGTAACGGAAAGAAAAGGGGTGGAACAAGGCAGGGGCGCTATAACGTAAATCTATTCCAAACTTTTCTATTCCAATTCTGCTATCTGCCTTCCATGATTGGCCCAAAACTTTTTTCGACCACGCCCACTTCACCTGCCTGTCATGCGACGTCACGGAAACCGCGATACCTCCCCATCTGATATGATGTGTACACACTGATTATGTATGAGTTGACAGAAAACAGAAAAAAAACCGTTATTTCTCATTCGACCCCTTTTCGCCATTAGTCCTCGGCTATTGGTAAAAAGTTTTCGGGCTGCACCCACTTCACCTGCCTGTCGCGCGACGTCACGAAACCGCACAAACTTACCGCGTCAAAGTGACGTATGCACGATAAAGATGCATTATTATGCCGAATAAAACTGAATTTTCTTCGGAATAGCGGCAGGCTGCCCCGTTCCGAAAGGAATAAAAGATGGCTGCCGCCAATTGCTGAGACGCTGGCTACTCGCACCTGCCGGAGAGCATGGATGTATTTGCGCATAATAAAGCTTTGTAACGTTTTTGAGCCCTTTCGGCACGTTTACCACCTCATTCTGCCAACTCTTCTTTGCTGAGGGTCAGTTTTAGCGTAATTCTTTAGCTACCGTTGCATGCCGCCGTGATTTTCGAACAGCCACCACAAGCTAAGTAAGCGAAAGCCGACCAATCGCACACGCCGGCACCACCCTCTTTATCCGGTTATCGATTTTCAGTGCCCTGGCTCTGCCCCAGTGAATCCCTCTCCACTTGAGCGTTCTCATCGCCTCTTGTCAGCCAATTAGATACGACAAGCCCTTCAGTTTAGGCAACTTTATTCGTTTTTCAAGCAAACAAAAGTGACCTTCTATGAGCGAGGAGGGCGTTTGATTGGTCTGTTCAGACAACTCTGCGGGGGACCGCCTGGTGCTTGCGTCGGTGGTTACGCAAATTTGACGTCAGGAAATTGGAATAGAAACATATTGGAATAGTTTTACGTTATAGGGCCCCAGGATGCTATATTTGGTGCTGATGTAGTTTCTTTGACATAGTTACTAGCACGAACAAGACTAACGGAGAAAAAGGTGGCACAGGACAAAGCGGTACAATGGGTATAGGTGCAGTTTCTACATGTGACGTAGTTACTAGTGCGAACAAGATTGTTAAAAAAAAAAGGTGGGAGAAGACAGAGTGGTAGAGTTGGTGTTGATGCAGTTCCAGTGACGTAGTTATTAGTGCGAAATAGACTATCAAAAAGGAGAGAGCGCTAGAGTTGGTGTTAATGCTATTTCTGTGATATGGTTACTAGCGGAAACATGACTTACGGAAAAAAAGATAAGGAACAGAATAGAGCACTTGAGTTGGTGCTGATGCAGTTCTTGTGACATATTTACTAGAGCATACAAAACTGACGAAATAAAAACGGGTGTGTTAGGACAGAGCGCTATAGTTGGTGTTGATGCCGTTTCTGTGACATAGTTACTGGCGCGAACAAGGCTAACGGGAAAGATGGGAGGGACAGCAAAGAGCGCTACGATTGTTGTTCATGCGGTTTCGGTGACATGGTTACTAGCGCGAAGAGCACTTACAGAAAACAAAGAGGCCCGACAAAATAGAGCGCTAGGCTTTGTGTTTACGCAGTTTCCGTGAAATAGGTACTAGCGCGATAAATATTATCGGAACAGAGGGAGGAACATGAAAGAGTGCTACAGGTGTTCATCCAGTTTCTGTGGCATGATTACTAACGAGAAGAACACTAACAGAAAAAAGGAGCGCGACAAACTAGAGCGCTACAGTTAGTGTTGATCCAGTTTCTGTGACATAGCTACTAGCGCCAGCAAGACTAATGGAAGAAAGTCTGGGACAAGACAGAGCGCTAGATTTGGTGTTGCAGAGCTGGTTATGCAGTTTCTGGGAAATAGTTATAAGCATGGACAAGAGTAAAGGAAAAAAGTGTGGGACAAGAGAGAACGCTGAAGTTGGTGTTGATGGAGTGTCTGTGACATGGTTACTAGGCGAACAAGACTAACGGAAAATGGGCGGGAATGGACAGAGCGTTAGAGCTGGTGTTTATGCAGTTTTTGTGACATAGTTACCAGCTGAAACAAGACTAACGGGAAAAAAAGGTTGCGACAAGACAGAGCACGAGAGTTAATTCGGATGGAGTTTCTGCGGCATAGTTACTGACGCCAACGAGACTAAAGGAAGAAAGGGGTGGCAATAGACAGAACGCTACTGTTGTGGTTGATGCAGTTTCTATGACATGGTTACTAGGCGAAAAAGACTAACGGAAGAAATGGCACGAAAGGACAGAGTGCTAGAGTTGGTGTTTTTGCAGTTTCTTTGATATAGTTACTAGCACCAACAAGACTAATAGAAAAAAGGGTGCGTCAAGACGGAGTGCTAGACTTGGTGGTGATGCAGTTTCTATGACACAGTTACTAACGCCAACAATACTAACGGGAAAAAGTGTGGGACAGGACAGCGCGTAATAGTTGGTGTTGATGCAGTTTCTAAGACACAGGTGCTAGCGCGAAGAAGACTAGCGACAAAAAAGGAGGGTGGAAAGGAAACGGCGCTGCAGCTGTTGTTCGTGCAATTTCTGTCACATGGTTACTAGCGCGAACAAGGCTAACGAAAAAAGGTTGTACAGGACAGAGCGCTAGCGTTGATGTTGGTGCAGTACCTGTGACAGTTACTAGTACGAACAAGACTGACGGAAAAAAGGGGTGGATCAGGACAGAGCACTACAGTTGTTGTTGAAGCAGTTTCCCTTGACATAGTTACTAGTCCGAACAATATAACGCAAGAAAGTTTGGGACAGGACAGGGAGATGCAGTTGTTGATGCAGATTCTGTGACATTGTCGCTAGGCACCAACCAGATTATGGAAAGAAAGGGCGGGGCAAGACTGAATGCCAATGTTGGTGTCGATGCGATTTCTCTTGCATAGTTACTAGGGTCATCAAGACTTACGAAAAAAGAAGGGGTGGAACAAGGCATAAAGCTATAGTTGGTGTTGATGTAGTTTCTGTGACACAGTTACCAAGCGCGAACAAGGCTAACGGAAGAAATGCTGGCACAGAACAGAGTGGCACACTAGGTGTAGGTGCACTTTCTGCATGTAACATAGTTACTAGCGTGAACAAGACTGTAGAAAAGAAAGCTGGGACACGACAGAGCGCTAGAGTTGGTGTTGATGCAATCTCAGTGATATGGTTACTATCGGAAACATGACACGGGAAAAAAGGGGTGGAACAGAATAGAGCGCTACAGGTGTTGTTCATATAGTTTCTATGACATAGTTACTAACGCGAAGAACACTAACAGAAAAAAAAGGCGCGACAAACTAGAACGCCTGAGCTGGTGTATGCAGTTTCTGTGACATGGTTACTAGGCGAACAAGACTAACGAAAAATGGGCGGGAATGGACAGGGCGTTAGAGCTAGTGTTTATACAGTTTCTGGGACATAGTTTCCAGATCTAACAAGTCTAACGAAAAAAAAAAAAGGTTGTGACAAGGCAGAATAATACACTCGATGGTGATGCAGGTTCTGCTACACAGGTCCTTGCACCAACAGTAGTAACGGGAAAAAAGTGTGGGACAGGACAGCTCGTAAGAGTTGGTGTTGATGCAGTTTCTGTGACATGATTAATACGGCGAACAATGCTAACGGTGAAAAAGGGCGAGAGAGGCCAGAGTGCTAGAGTTTGTGTTGATGCAGTTTCTCCGACACAGGTACAAGCGCGAACAACATTAACGGAAAAAAGGTGTGCGACAGGGCAGAGCACTAGAGTTGTTGAAGAAGTTTCGCTTGACGTAGTTACTAGCCCGAACAATATGTCGCTGGAGAGTGTCGGACAGGACAGAGAGATAGAGTTGGTGTCGATGCAGATTCTGTGACATAGGACGCAATAACGTAAAACTATTCCAAACTTTTCTATTCCAATTCTGCAACCAGCCCTCTGCGTTTGGCGAAAAACGTTTTTGGACCACCCCCACTTTACCTGTCTGTCAGGCGACGTCACGAAAACCACGATAGCTCCCCATCTGATATGACGTGACACACTGATTATGCATGATTTGACCGAAAAGAGAAAAATTGTTACTTCTGATTCGACGCCTTCTCGCGATTAGCCCTCGGCTATTGTTCAAAAGTTTTCGGTCTGCACCCACTTCATCTGCCTGTCACGCGACGTCACAAAACCGCAAAAACTCACCGAGTCAAAGTGACGTGTACGCGTCGAAGATGCAATAATACAACGAACAAAACTGAATTTTCTTCTGAATAGCCGCAGGCTGCCCCGTTCCGAAAGGAATAAAAGATGGCTGCCACCGATCGCTCACGCACTGGCTACTCGCACCTGTCGGAGAGCACGGATTTATTTGCGTATAGTAAAACATTTTGCGTGGCCGTGTAACGTTTTCGCGCACTTTCGGCAAGTTTGCGACCTCGTTCTGCTAACACTTCGTTGCTGAGGATCCGTTTTAGCGTCATTCTTAAGCTTCCGTTACATGTCGCCACAATTGTCGACGAGCCACCACAAGCTAAGTAAGAAAAAGCGCACCAATCGCAGACCCCGGCACCACGCTTTTAATCCGGTAATCGATATTCAGTGCAGTGGCTCCGCCCCATTGAATCCCTCTGCACTTGATCACGCTCCTCACCTCTAGTGAGCCAATTGGATAAGACAAGCCGCTCAGTGCACACAATATTATTCGTTTTTCGAGAAAACAAAACTGACCTCCTATGAAGGAGATGAGCGTTTGATTGGTCTGTCGAGACAACCCTGCGGGTGACCGCCCGATGCTTGCTTTGGCGGTTGCGCAAATTTGACCTCAGGAGACTGGAATAAAACATATTGGAATAGTTTTACGTTATAGGGCCCATAGTTTCTAGCATGAATAGGACTAACGAAAAAAAAGGGGGGCTGGTACAAGACAGAGCACTATATTTAGGGTCGGTGCAGTTTCTGTGACAGGATTGCTACGGCGAACAAGGCTAACGGTAAAAAAGCGCTGGACAGGACAAAGCTCTCGAGTTGGTATTGATGCAGTTTCTCTGACATAGTCACTAGGCACGAACCAGGCTGTAGAAAAAAAGAGCGGGGCAAGACAAAACGACAGTGCTGGTGTGGATGCAGTTTCCGCTGCATAGTTACTAGCGCCGTCAAGACTATCGAAAAAAGAAGTGGTGGAACAAGGCAGAACGCTATAGTTGGTGTTGAAGTAGATTCTGTGACATAGTTACTAGGCGCGAACAAGACTAACGGAAAAAAGGGTGGCACAGAACAGAGCGCTAGTGTTGGTGAGGTTGTAGTTTAGGTGAGATAGTTACTAGCGCTAAGAATAATAATGCAAAAGATGGGCGCGATAAAACATAGCGCTAGAGTTGGTGGCGATGTAGTTTCTGTGACAGTTGCTAGCGTGAACAAGACTTGCCACAAAAAAGGGGGGCGGAGAGTAAAGAGCGCTAGAGTTGCTGTTCATGCAGTTTGTGTGATATGGTTGCTAGCATGGAGAATACTAACAAAAAAAAAGTGTACGACCAAAGAGAGCGCTAGAATTAGTTTCGATGCCATTGCTCTGATAGCGCGTACAAGACTAACGAAATAAAATACGGTGGGACAGGACACAGCGCTATCGTTGGTGTTGATGCAGTTGCTATGACATGGTTACTAGCATGAGCAAGATTAATGGAAAAAAGGGTGGTGCAGTACAGAGCGGTACAGTAGGTGTCGATGAAGTGTATTGTGGCACGGTTATTAGCGCGAACAAGACTAACGCAAAAAAAGGGTGCGACAAGACAAAGCGCTAGATTTGGTGGTGATGCCGTTCCTGTGACGCAGTTGCTAGCGCTAACAATACTAACGAGAAAAAAGAGGGCTGGAGAGGAAACAGCGCTAAAGTTGTTCATGCAGTTTCTGTGACATGGTTACTAGCGTGAAGAGTAACAGAAGAAAAGGCGTACGACTAAATAGAGCGCTATAACTTGTTTGGGTGCAATTTCTGTGACATAGGTAGTAGCGCGAACAAGACTAACGGAAGAAATGTTGTGACAGGACAGAAAGCTAGAGCTACTCTTGATTTTGTTTGTGTGACATAGTTACTAGAGTGAACAAGACTAACGGAAGAAGGGGTAGGATGGGACAGAGCACTGCAGATGGTGTTGCTGCAGTTTCTTTGACAGAGATACTAACACGAACAAGCCTAACCGAAGAAAGGTGTGGGATAGGGCAGAGCTGCAGGGCTGTTTTTGATGTAGTTTCTAGGACCTGGTTACTTGCCTGAACAAGATTACCGGAAAAAAGCGTGGGACAGTACAGAGCGACAGAGGTGGTGTTGATGCACTTTCTGTGACAATTTCTAGTGCGATCAGGGCTAACGACAATAAACGAGGGTGGGACAGGTCAGAATGCTAGAGTTGGTGTTGATGCAGTTTATGTGACACAGTTACTAGCATGAAGAAGTCTAACGGCAAAAATGGTGGAACAGGGCAGAGCGCTTGAGTTTATGTCGATGCAGTTTCTGTGACATAGGTACTAGCGCAAGCAAGGCTAACGGAAGAAAGGAGGGGTACAGTACACAGCATTAGAGTTGGTGTTGGTGCAGTTTCTGTGGCATGGATACTACCGCGAACAAGACTAACGAAAATAAGGGTGTACCACAACAGTGGTAGAGTTGGTGTCGATGCAGTTTCTATGACATAGGTATTAGCGCGGACACGAGTAACGAAAAAAAAAGCGGAACGGGACAGAACAGAGCGCTAGAGTTGGTGTTGATGCAGTTTCTGTGACATAGTTACTGGCGCGAACAAGACTAACGGAAAAAAGGGCGAGACAGGAGAGAGCGCTGGTGTTTTTGTTTAAGCAGTTTCTGTGCATAGTTACTAGCGCGAACAGCACTAGCGAAAACAATAGTGGGACAGGACAGAGCACTGCAGCTCTGTTTTGTCCCACCTTTTTAGAGCGAACGAAGACTCTACTCTTTGAGGTACATTTGCCAAAGTCAACTTCGGCGCCCCTTTGACCTTGAGTCAACGGCGCGCAATTGTGATTGTGTGATGTCACGTCCCCTGATTCGCTGCGGAGAGGTATTTAGGGCTAACTATTGACATGGGTACATGTTTATCGAATGACCGTGTTTCATTGTGTAAACGTTAGCGCTCAGAGCGGGATGCGACCGAACGTATCGGAAGTTTCTTGAATGTTGTCGATGGTTCTATCTTCTGTCTGTGGTCACCGAAGCTTGTGCTATCTGATTGCATGCGCGACGCGAATTGTGTAGGGCTTCCTGGAAGACACGTGGGCACCAACGCCTACTCTGGAACATTTGATGACTGATGTATAAAAGCCGACGCGCTTGACCGGTATATCAGATTTTCGATGATCGCCGACTGTGTTCGCCGCTATGGCTGTTCTTTGAGTGTAGGCTGTTCTTAAAGGCACAGGTTCGCCCACTAAAATGCTAGTTTCATTAATCACAGTTTTGCTGCTTTTTTACCGACGCTGCTACGTGATAACGCTGTGCGACGAAGCGCGAGTGCCCGCTCACGTTACGTCACGTTAGCGCGGGCAACAGCGCATACACTTCGACCGATTGTCTGACGCACTGGCTCAGGCAACGTAACCGTGGACCCTGCGAATGCGCTCCGACGCGCACGGTGTCGAGCGACGCTGCCATGCGCACCGGAAACGTCGGACTATAAACGCGCCCTAACAGTTGCTTCAGCGGCGCTCTGTCGCTCTGTCTCGCCACGGATGAAGCACGCGCAGGTGCGAGTGCGTCAACGCTTCGCTGCAGGCGCCAGGCTAAGTCTGAGCAACCGGCCGATAGAGCTCGACGGAAAGAAGCACTGAATAACCGTGTCTAACCATGCTTAACAGAGCTTTCGCTCGCATGAGTAGGTTCACGCCACTTCGAACCCCAGCCAATTTTTTCCATTAGTCCAGTTCCCCCTATAGTAGCTATTTCACAGAAAAGAATTCATAAGGTGTAACTTAGTTTTTGTTGTGCACATACGCTCTAAAATTTTGATTTGATAACATGAGAATTAAGGGAGCAATTCAAAAAGACGAGAGTGAACAAAGCATTCGTGTTGGCTGGACAAGAACGCGTTCATTCTGCATAAAACATTAAGCTGATAATTGTAATAGTGACCATTGTAATAGTGCCTTTTACCCAAAAGCCGGTTTAATTCTATTCATGAGAATGATGAGCCTCAAATTCCGTTGATATGAAGCGTTCCGACACGCATAGGGTGTTTACAGTACGATTTCGGTGACATGCGGGATACGAAGGCGCTTAAAATGTTTCTTCGTGACACTGTTCGCAACAAATTGCTTTAATTTGGAATGTTTTGTGCTGTGGTGCGCAACGGACTTGTTATGTACCGCATCGTGCCGTGTGCGTATATTTGAAATATCATTGCTCCTATAAGAAATAGCATGCTAGGCGTGCCACCAGGCAAAATTCTTCAGTTTGTTTCCATCTTCGTCTAGGATATGTTGTATTGTGCCAGGCTTGCTGCCTAATAGGTTTATGTTGTTCCAAAATATTCTAGATGCGGCCTGCCTTTTCTCACGTAATTCTCAGAACGAACATTCACTTTCCCCGTTTATCTTTGCTTGAACCAGTGTTAGAACCATAGAATCTTTTTCTCCCGCTATATTTCCCATTTTCTGGTTACTTGGTCCTGTGGTAAGCGCGCGTTTTTATCCTGCCTGTGCTCTCGGTATGCTTTCTGTCGTTCAGCGATTGCTTCTGTTATCTCCCTTTTCTACCAGCGTTTCGGCTTCTTTTTTCTGTTCCAACGAGCATGTTGCTTCTCTTTCCGTATTTCTGTCGTTGTTGCAGTTAGACGAATGCTGCCACGGAAGGCCTCCTTTCCCGCTTCCCATGCCAGCAGGATGTGTTAGCGATCTCATGGAGATCCGCCGGGCACCCAGCGACATTGGCCAATACGGCGGAGACGAGCGCCATCAGGAAGTGTTGCAAGGATCCGGGCGCGCCACTCTGTGGCCGGAATATGAGTGGTAGAAAGGCGCAAAAAGGGGCTTGTGTTTGAGTTCCCGCATAACAGAGTTATGTTTTCTCGTACATTCATATTACAATCCCACGCGATCATGTCTGTAGGTTGTGTGTAAGTCGCACGTTACAATTTTTCTGACATACATTTCATTGAGAAAATCAATTAGTGCAGTAATGTCCTTATGCTGCATTGAGAGCCTGCGTGGTTGGGTATGCGCGTTGGAGTTTCTTTGATTCGGAATGATTTTTGCCGAAAGGATGGTCAACCGTGGATGAGGGACGCCGAAGTCGTATTTTCTGTGACACGGGGTCCTTTACGCTATCGCTTTGAAATGTCGGGACAAATTACTGCATCACATCTAGGTCAGGGTGCGGAAACTCACTATACATCCCGTGGGGCGCTCGGTCGCATGCCGATACGCTGCGCCAGCACCGCTTCCGACACTGGCGGCTCCTGGGTGTCAAACTGGAAATAATTCACAAACAAAACAATGTCTTCAAGTGGTCCCTCTTGAGCTCAGAAGGTCGAGGGCAAGGGTGCGCTGACAGAATAAAGAGGGTTGCCGTGGAAGGCCTTTGCTGCTTCGCGTGCCAGCGGGATGTGTTCGTGCTCTTTTGCAGATCCGCTGGGCATGCGGTGACATTGGCGAGATCGCGGAGCAGACACCGCTCAAGTGTGCCGTGTTTACGAAGCGTTTTTATCGCGATAGCAGTTATATGGACACTCCAGGCGCACTTTTGCCGTTGTCATTGCCGTGAGGTTCCGAACAAAGTCCAAGGGTAATAAAATCGTCGCCCCGCGCCGTGTGCTGTATGCGCGGGCGAAAGCTTGCGAGGGTGAGCCGGCGAAAGCTGCTCAAACGCAAGGGAGGGAAGCGGGAAGGAAGCGCGCCGTCTTCCTTCTGCTGTGAGTATCACCCACGCGATACCTATGCGCTACCTCTCGCGATCTCTCGATTAGCGAGGCAGACGTACGCGCCACACTTCAGTCCGTATGGAACGTGCCCCTCGGGGCAGATTGTACGCGGAAACTAATATATCGCGAAATTAAAACACCTATAGAGCAGCGCTCAAATTTCGCAATAGGGAGTATCGTAATGGTGGGTGATTTGTTTTATGCGTTGCTTATTACAAACACTCAGTTCAGCCCTTGGGCGCGGCCGGGCAGCCACCATTGAGGGTATGAGCCATTGTTCATTGCTGCGCGTCTCATATGTGGGTCTATTCTCTTTTAAGTTTGCTATGTTTGTTATTAGGTTGCTTCTATTTTTATGCGTTGCATATTGCAATCACTCAGTTCAGCCCTTGGGCGCGGCCGGGCAGCCACCATTGACCTTTAGCGCAACCACGTGACGTGACGTCATGACAGCCGGAGGAAAAGCTGGGCCCCAACTCGCGCAATATGCAACGCATTCTTGGCTTAACCAAGCTAAGCCTGGCCATTTTTTCTGCCTTGGATACCTTGCAAGCTTCTATCCATTCGTTTCAAGGACTAGCACATCACTCGTTCGCACTAGTTCCAAGCAATTATGATGAGAAATGCTTATATATCAAACCGCCGTTAACTACCAATATTCACTGTTAAAATTTTAATTTCGTCATTTCATCAAAGTAGTCGCTTTCAAATTCCTAACTTGTGGTTAATATTAGGGCTACAGTTCAGCTAGTCCACAAATATAGTAGGAGTCATCGTAAAGAAAATAACTTTCTGGCACCATCATTCATGCATTTTGTTCGGTTTTAGTTAAGGGGATCAACTAAAGCTGGCCCCTTACTCAGTCAACCAAAACTCAACTCGGTACAAATAAAAGTTGAACGTTTCTGTTTTTGTTGACACATTTCGTACGAGAAAGAAACTGACCTCCACTCATTGCAGAAGTGTTAAGCTGCAGAAAAGTTCAAAGAAAATAGACAGCTGTAACGTTCTGCACTACGGTATCCTAATAGTGACGCATGAGAACGCAACAAGGAATTACGTCCGTGCATCGTATTGCCATCGTTGCTCTTGAAATTTCATAAAACATCATAGCTGTCTTTTTTTTTTGCTTTAGCCTTGGCTGTGCGTGTCTGCAAAGAGTGCTGAAAATGTCTAGCCCAACAAAGACGTACTCAAGTCCTTCATTAAATGTATTTCACCGGCCGCGAATGGGCTACCGTCATCACGAATGAGTCAGAGACACTGCTCTTATGTCAGTCCACTCAGGCTTGCGCAGAACTAGTTTACTCATGCAAAATGAATACCTGCTCAGAAAATAGAATCAGATACTTGTACTTACCTGTTGCCATTAGGAAATCTGAGAAACTTTGCAAGACTGGATGTCCCGGTGCTATAACAGCGCAGAGCCGCACGAAACGTGTGATGCCCCGGTTTAGCCATCTTTATCTGATGCTCGGTAGACCTGGTTTTCTGTGTTTTCCGTTCCTTGCACCCCTGATCAAGCTTCTGTCTCATTTTTCCTATCTTCATCCTGGGCACGATAACCGAAGCTGATCACTCTTAGTGGTTGCTTAGTGGCTATGGTCTTGGGCTGCTAAGCACGAGGTCGCGGGATCGACTCCCGGCCACAGCGGCCACATTTTGATGGGGGTGAACAAACCCGTGTACTTCACTAATTTTAAAACAGTGTCATTCCCTCACAGGGATAATTACAGTGTGGAAGTGAGTACATAAACAAAAGCCACAGCGATCACTTTCCGCAAGCAGGCAATGCAAATGACCACGAGAGAAAAAGCCAGTCAGCAACATGATATGCACTTGTCACAAACGATGTCTTCCACGAATTATATAAACAATTAGAGCTTTCGCTTACCAACAATCAATTTATCCAAGGAATTCCAGTCTCTAACTGCTTGTGGAGCAAAAAAGAAACAAAAACACATTATTAGTACAAATAAATTGTCTAGGGTAAATTTATGTTTGTTGCGCGTTTGTCAGAAAGTGTTGTATATAATGAATGACTTGGAATTTAGTTTGAAACAATAGTTTAGCAATAAATACAAGAAATTTGATCTGTGCACTAAGGCTCAGCCAGACAAACTGGCGAGGCCAGCAAGATGCAGCTTTTTGGTGGGAGAATCCGCACGCTTGTCACGATGGAAAATAGATCGCACGGCTTTCCCTTGTACCCTCTCCCGTGTGAGAATGTTGTGCTGATATGTAGGCTGGAGGAATTTACTAACGGATTCTGCGTGTCCCTTTAAAAATGCACGTGGAATGTTATCTGGATATATTGCAATGTTGGTCGGATGAGATTGGTGTAAGTGAGAAGTCGTGCCTCAAATGGAGAACCCGCAAGCGGCGCTTACAAGAAAGCATTTAGTGCTTTTTTGGATATTTTTCAACATGCGCGTTCCAGCTGAGGTCACAGCCTCTCAATACTCCCATGTATTTATACTGTGAAACATTCCGTAGTATGAGTACATTAATAACAATGCCGTAGGGAAAGACAAGGGTTGATTTCTTGTTTGTTATGCTGATATGATTCTTGTTTGATGATGATGTGTGGCGTTTTATGGCGCAAGGGCCAGGTTTGACCAAAGAGCGCCATGACAGGTGGTAATGTTGACGATGTATTGTGGATGACATCCACAATGAACTCATCATGATAGATGTGATATGGCTGTAAAGGGGCTTAAAAAAACTTAGTGCTAAAATAATGACGGTCACTAGGATGTGGTGTGGGCTATGGCAATGGACTTTCGTTAAAAGATGATGCAATAAAACATAACACTGACACTAGAGTTTCAAGAGAGCCCTTGAATGCAGGGCTGTTAGTCGTGTGCTTAAAAGTTGCCTGGCCAGATGATTTTTAGGGTGTCCGTTTCGGCTAAAAACTCTAAGACTATTTGCAAAATAAAAAGCGGTTCATCGCTAAGAAAAAATGCAGGGTGAAAGGGTAAATTCTCGCTATATGCAGCAAGGAAATACTTTTTCCTCTCTGTTTCTATTGCAATGAATGAATGAATGAATGTTTGGTTTTTATTGGCGCAAGGGCCAGATATGGCCAAAGAGCGCCAAGCCAGTGTTGATGAATTCGCTATGTAGCTATGAGTTCAATGAGGTTGATGTGACGTGGCTCTAAAGGGGCCTTAAAAATAGTCGCTTTAAAGTGCGTAAAAACTATGTGTTATAAGATTGTGTCGATGATAATGACATGTTCTGTGAGCAATAAAATCCATCACGAAAGAATGATGCATTATAAAGGATATGTGAGATGGTAAAATTACCTGGAGCACTACTGCCTCGGCAGCGCCCTTAAAACACAAGGGCCTGGAGGCATGTGCTATACAATATGACTATCACAGCGGCATCCTCTCAAGAGAGGAAGCGCTACGAATGTATGGGACTAATAACGTGTAGGAAAACGTCTCTGAGGAAACCTAGGACTGTGTTTGTATTAAAAAGCGGTTCTGGAACGAGAAACATTACAGGATGAAGAGGAGTGTTTTGACGGTATGCTAAGGAAAAATGTCTCCTTCTCTCAGATTCGCCTTTCCGACACTCCAGGAGGACGTGGAGCACGGTCAGCCTCTCCCCGCATCTGCCACAGGTTGGTGGGTCGTTTCCGGTGAGTAAAAAGTTATGTCTGTCAAATGTGTGTCCTATTCTTAGACGACAGAATAGGACATCTGTCCGGCGTGATTTTGTTACAGGAGGCCAGAAACCGAATTGTGGCTTTATTACATGCAGCTTATTATTTGTTTCCAGGTCCCACAAGCGTTGCCAGTAGTTCCGCAGTTTCCTGCGCAAGAAGGGCCTCAGATCTGTGACAGGGACTGCAGCAGTAGGATGAACAGAATACGATGAAATTGATGTGGCCATCTGGTCCGCGAGAACGTTACCTTCGATGCCCCTATGACCCGGCACCCAGCATATTATGACATGCTGGTTACATATATATGCTTTACATAGGACGGAATATAGTTCATTCATTACTGAATTTTTTTGCCTACAAAATGACATAAAAGCCTTCGCAGCGCTTATGGAGACCGTATATATAATAGATTTTTTGAGTTTTGTTTTCCTTATATGCTTCACAGCCGACAGTAGTGCGTAGGCCTCAGCCGTAAAGATGCTTGTTTTCGGATGCAGTACATCGGATTCCGAGAAGGATGGGCCGACGGCTGCATAGGACACCCCCTCGCGTGACTTCGATGCGTCTGTGTAGAACTCCGTGCAGGAGTGTTTGCATTGGAGTTCCCGGAAATGCATTGGTATTTCAATCTCTGGAGCGTGTTTTGTAACTTGCATGAAAGATATATCGCATTGAATCATCTGCCACTCCGAAGGAAGTAGCAGCTTAGCTGGAGGCATTAGGCGATGTTTGAGGATTGGGACATTCATTTCAACACTAAGCTCCCTCACACGAAGTGAGAAGAGCTGTCTTACAGAGGAACGATTACGGAAGAGTGTATCATATGTCATATCGTTAAGGGTATTAAAACACGGATGTTCAGGATTAGAGTGGTCTTTCAGGAAATATGTTTGTCTGATGTATGTTCTCTGGAGATGGAGTGACCACTCATTTGATTCGATATACAAACTTTCTATGGGACTTGTTCTGAAAGCACCAGTGGCCAGTCGAATTCCTAAATGGTGAACCAGATCTAGCATCTTTAGCGCGCTCGGGGCTGCAGAATGATAAATCACGGCACCGTAGTCCAATCGCGATCGAATGAGGCTTTTGTGAAGATTCATCAAACATTTTCTGTCGCTGCCCCATGTTGTATGGGATAAAATTTTCAGTAAGTTCATTGTTTTTAAGCATTTCACCGTAAAATACTTTATGCGTAGAATAAATCTTAGTTTAGAGTCAAGTATGATACCTAAGAACTTGTGCTCTTTGTTCACAGGGATTTGCTGGCCATCCATTTCGATATTGGGATCTGCAAGGAGGCCTCTTTTTCTTGTGAAAAGCACACAAGAACTTTTGTTCGGGTTCACTTTAAATCCGTTTTCGTCTGCCCATTTAGATACTTTGTTCAAGCCCTGTTGTACTTGCGTCTCACACACTGCAAGTTTGCAGGATTTGAAACCTATTTGTGTACCATCTACGTAAACAGAATAAAAAATGGCTGGCAGTAATGAAGCACGAATGGTGTTCATTTTCACGATAAAAAGAGTGCAGCTAAGCACACCTCCCTGAGGTACACCATTTTCTTGTATAAAAGGTCGCGACAATACATTGCCGATTTTCACGTGGAAGGTACGTTTGGACAGATAGCTTTCTATTATGTTAAGCATTTTTCCACTGATTCTCATCTCCGACAAGTCTCGCAAGATCCTGTATCGCCACGTCGTGTCGTACGCCTTCTCCATATCGAGGAATATCGATAAGAAGAACTGTCTATGTACAAATGCATCGCGGATATTTGCTTCAATGCGTACAAGATGATCAGTTGTGGACCGCCCTTCTCTGAAGCCACACTGATAGGGATCAAGCATATTGTTCAGTTCAAGGAAATGTATTAGTCTACGATTAATCATTTTTGCGAATAGCTTATAAAGACAACTTGCAAGAGCTATCGGGCGATAACTTGTCGCCAAGGAGGGGTACTTGCCTAGCTTTAAGACGGGAATAACAATGGCTTCTTTCCATGAGGATGGAGGTATCCGGCAGCCCAGTTAGAGTTGAAAAGTGCCAGAAGTGTCATGTGTGTCTCTTCGTGTAAGTTCTTAATAATGTCATAGATGATTCTATCAGCTCCCGGTGCAGAGCTTCTACATGTGCTCAATACAGCTTTAAGCTCGGCAATATTAAAAGGACGGTTATATGGTTCATCCAGGCGGCATTTACGATCAAGTGTCTTAAGTTCAGCTAATTGTTTATATTTTAGGAAAGATCTTGTGTAATGTGTGGAGCTTGATACATGTTCGAAGTGTTCGCCCAGAGCGTTCGCCTGGTCCTCCAAGGTAGTCCCTTGGTCGTCGACTAAGGGCAGAGGGTGGATTTGTTGCCCCTTTAACTTTCATACGCCATCCCATACTTTGGACTCTTGCGTGTAGGAAGTGATGCCCGAGAGAAACCTCTCCCAGCTAGCCCTCTTTGCCTGTCTCCGTGTGCGCCTTGCTTGTGACTTTGCGAGTTTAAATTCAATGAGGTTTGCTGCAGTCGGGGAGCGACGCAGCAAACCCCACGCTTTGTTTTGTTTCTTTCGTGCCAGTCTGCACTGCTCATTCCACCAGGGTACCCGTCTTTTACAAGAGAGACCTTGTGTTTGGGGAATGAACTTTTCAGCTGCGTCGATTATAAAACAAGTAAAATATGCTACTGCATTCTCTATGTTAAATTCAGTGATTAGATCTCGTGATGGGTAAGTTGCTTCCTTAAAATCGTTCCATTCAGCGGAGGCTAGTTTCCACCGGGGTGTATGTAGGGGGCATTCATGTGAGGTATTGAATTTAACATTACAGGGAAGTGGTCACTTCCATAGGGATTTTTGATTATATGCCATTCCAAGTCCGGGAAAATTGAAGCCGAGCCAATAGACAGGTCTATTGATGAATATGAATGATTATGAATATTATAATAAGTTGGCTCCTTCTTGTTGAAGAGGC
Source organism: Dermacentor albipictus (assembly GCF_038994185.2). Lineage (NCBI taxonomy): Eukaryota > Metazoa > Arthropoda > Arachnida > Ixodida > Ixodidae > Dermacentor > Dermacentor albipictus. Next base: position 157,498 of record NW_027225664.1, read on the forward strand.
ATGCACTGGAGTTCACAAGAAAACTTTCAATGAAACGACCTCTCGCGTCACATCGCGAGTCTCCCACATGGTGTGGTGGGCATTAAGATCGCCTGCGAGTATGTAAGGGTCCGGAAGCTGATCGATTAGGTTATAAAATCACTTTTTCACAGATGAAAATTGGGGGGTATGTATAAGCAACACACAGTGATCAATTTATTAAAAAGAATCGCCCGAATTGACACTGCCTCAAGGGGTGTCTGAAGGGCGACATGGTGACAAGCTACGGACTTGTCCACAACTATTGCTACCCCGCCAGACGAGGTAGTCGCCTCGTTGCGGTCTTTGCGGTATAAGGTGTACTGACTAAGAAAGTTTCTTTGTGTGCATTTAAGATGTGTCTCCTGAACACACAGTACCTTTGCGTTATATTTGATTAAGACTTCTTTAATGTCATCGAGGTTGTGGATAAGACCTCTAACGTTCCAGTGTATTATTTGTGTAGCCATATTGTTCGTGTTTTTATGCTGCGTGTCAAAAGGAGTTAAGTTGGAGAGATGGCTTACGGAGCCGTTTCAGGTCCGTGATTATGGTACGGGTTTTGTCTTTTTGGGAGCGGTCGCGAGAGTCGCGCTGCTCCCGAAGCGCTGGATGCGCCTTCTGGCTCGGGGTTGTGTCCATCGACTCCTGGGAACCGCTGGACTTCCGCTCACTAGAGCGGGGTGTTTTCTGGGTAGGCCTTGCCTCGAAAAGCAGAGCCTTGGAGGCCACCAACCCAGAGGTCGATGGGCCCTCCTTTAGAGACGGCGCAGCAGCGCTCACTACTGTTGCCTGGGGGGCTGAGGACACTGCCGTGGCCACACTCTTTGTGGGCTGGGCTGATGCCCCAGTCTGCTGCGGTGCTGCCCCCCTACGCGCCGCACTAGCATACCCTGCGGTATGGAGGAAATAAATACGCTCTGCCAAGAAGGTCATGACCGAGAGTATGCAGAGTGGTCACCCTCGCAGTTTTCGAAGCGGTGTGCCTTGGTACAATTATCGGCAGGGTGTTCGTTTGAAGCGCACTTTGCATATGTGGTACGGCCCCGGCAGTTCTGAGAGCCGTGACCAAATCGCTGGCACTTAAAACAGCGGCGCGGGTTCGGAATGTAGGGTCTTAGTTTTATTTTCATATAGCCTGTTTCAATATACTCTGGTAAAGTGCTTGTGCAGAATGTCAAAATTAGGTGTTTAGTGGGGATCTCTTTGTCATCCCGCCTGATCTTTATTCTTTGGACATTTGTCACGTGCTGTTCCTTCCAGCCTTCAAGCAGCTCGGTTTCACTCAAATCAAGGAGATCTTGTTCAGATACGACTCCGCGTGTGCTGTTCAAAGAACGAGGCGGATTTATCGAGACGGAGGTACTATTAATTTCAACAAGTCCAGATAGATTCTCGCACTGTTTCTTGTCACTAACTTCGAGCAACAGATCACCGCTGGCCATTTTCGTGACCTTGAAGCCGGGACCTAGTTTCTCAGTAAGAGACTTTGCGACAACAAATGCGGATAGGGTTCTTGCTGTTTTATCTGGGTTTCCACAACTTAAGACATGGTACTTTGGATATATTTCTTTGGTCTGGCCAAAACGTTTCAGAGAGTCATCGGTGCGCCCTCTCTTGGAAAGAGGGCGATCAGGGAGTCGGGGGAATGAGGAAAAAGCCATCAAAATAAATATGACTTCGATAGCTATGCCAGCCGCCCACCACCGAGCCCAACAAGGGGACGCTACAAAGTCCAAAAGCTACGATGACGCCAGATGTACGTAGTTTCTATAACCTAATATACGATACCCAAGGTCGGATAACTACACCAGGTTAACCCTCGCTACCTGGAAGTCTGGAAGTAAGAAGAAGCAGAGAGAAGACAGGAAAGATTGAAAGTGAGAGAGAAAGACGAAGATTGAAGAGAAGGACAGGAAAAGGTGACTGCCGATTTCCGCCAGGTGGGTCAGCCTGGAGGTGCCGTCTATGTGAAGCCGAGGCCGAAGAGGTGTGTTGCCTCCGCCGGGGGGCCTTAAAGGTCAAACACCCAGCTTCGGCTCAACCCCCAGGATCCCCTTTTCCCCAGACACCGCTAAGCCGCGCATGGCTACACGCGGGAGGGTCCAACCCTCGTGTGCTCGGGTATGTGGTGCCACAACAGACCAGACGCCTGCTTACGCAGACGCCCCTGCGGGTTATAAAATGTTTTCTCCGCGTTTAATACCATTTGCCAATCTGTGCACCACTGGGCTACTACGTTTAGGGAAATATTAAGCTTTATTGGGTCATCGCGAGTTTCATTTCTGTGGTAGTACACAATCATCTGCAAACCGTGTAAAACTTACGCCAATGTGGTTAGTTAAATAATCTATGTTCATCAAGAAGGGCAGTGATGAAAGAACAGAACCCTGCGGTACGTCAGATACAACGGGAACGGTAGTTTATACACGGTCATTATACTCTACATACTGGTAACGATCCGAGAGATAATCTTCAATACAACGCGTGAGAGGACAATCTCCTACTATGCATTTTAGTTTATACATAAGTTTAAAGGGAGCAAAGTGATCCAAAGCCTTGGAAAAATTCGTAAAGATTGCGACAGTTTGTTGTAATTGCCTGTTAATATCTTTGGCAAAGTCATGTGGTGTTTGACCTAATTGGGTAACAGTGGATAGGTCACTACAAAAACCATGCTGATTAGGGTGCAATATATTGTTAGATCAGACTTTTCTGTTACATACTTTAGGATGACATGTCCAAGCATTCAACATGAGGTACATGTAAGGGAGACGGGTATGTAGTTAGCAGGGGAAGAAGTGTCACCTGGCTTGTGCTCAGGAATGACTTTAGCTTTTTTCCATTAAGCTGGAAGGCGACTTACGCGAGTGATTTTTAATATGTAGGCTGCAGGAATTTACAAACTGCTTCTGCGTGTCCCTTTAAAAATGCACTTGAAATGTTATCTGGACCAGAGATTTTCTTTTCCCCTTGTTTAGTAAAAGTGAAAGTACACCCGTCTGCGATATGAAGAGGGCTGAGGGTGTAAAGGTTTCCCTTCGCTATTCGATATACATGGGTAACCTTGTAAAAGGCCGTTATCACCAGTGAAAATGGACTGAAAGTAGAGGTTAAAAAGAATGGCATTCTGCTTTCCGCATGAGGTAGGTGCCAATGTTCGGTTACTACGCTTTGCACTTACGTATCGCGAGAACATATGCGGAGTCGTTTTAATAAAGCTCTGTAGAGAGTGAGCCAGAAAGTGTTTTCTCGCCACACTCACTTTACTTTTCAGGGTCCTTGACAGCACTGAGATTTGTCACCCATTACTACTGCAAGGGCGAGCTTTCCTAGACCTTCTAAGCCTCTTTGCGTTTGATGTGGATTATTTCATGCGCGATCAATGGATTGCATTTTCTAACAGTTTCTTTGGTTTCAGAAGAAATGTGTCTAGGCAGTGCTTAACAATGCTTGTAAATATTGTCTATATCATATCTACCGACGAGTGTTCATCTGAGGAGAGGTCCAAGAAGTTGGGAAATTCATGAGCAAGATATGTCATAATAGCAGCGTTATCTGCTCTCTTAAATGCAGGTATCTGTTTCGGTTTAGCTTCTGCATGAATTGACTTGGATATTTTAAGGAACAAAAAACAACGTCGTGGTCGGACAAGCCTTCCAATGTTTCTGCATTAAAAGGACATTTTGAAAACTGATCACTGATAAAAACAAGGTGTAGAACTGAATTTGAAGAGCCCTGATTACGCGTTGAAGCTCTAAGAACTGGAAGAAGGTTAACTGTGAACGCGATGTCAGTAATTATGTTGCTAATCGCTCTCACAGGAGTGAGAGAATCCCAGTTTAATTCAGGCAAATTGAAAAGGCCTGCTAAAATCATGTTTTTGCATCGTGGTATGTGCACCTGCATGTAATCATAGAGTGTTTCTAGAAACGATATTTCATCATCAGGTAGTCTGTAGACAGCACTGACATGTTATTTCATCCTTCACATGGAGCGTACACCATACTGCTGCAATATCAGGAGCTACAGGCATAAATGTGTAGGATATTCCGTGCCTAACTAGTAGGGCTCCATCTCTTGATCTTCTGTCCTTCCGCACAATTGCTTAGCTTGGCGGTACAAAATATCCAAGTGCATCCACGTTTCAGTAAGGGCTACTATATCTGGCTGATAAGGAAAAAGAACAGCTTCGAGTTCATGCATGTTATTGATAATACTGCGACAATTCATATTAAAAATTTTCAGCGCTGAGAATTTGAAGTATTGGGCGTTCTTGCGCTCTTTTTTCGTCGTTTCTTACAGCTTCAGCTATGTCGTTTCGTTCAGTGCACCATATGAAAAGGCGACCATTTACAGGTACTTCGTCGTAAATTAATGTAACCTTGTAGTGGCGGTCACGGTTTTCTTTTGTTTTGTGCCCTAGCTTCCTTCTCACATCACCAATTGGTTGAGAAAAATGCTCTCTTATGGAATAGCTTGAGCCGTTCAATTTTGAAAATCTTTTTGAAATGCTGATTTTGTCACGATGGTCCAGCAACTTTGATTAGTGGTCTCGCTTAGTGTTCATAAATCGGCTTTTGGGCAGCAAGCAGATGAATTCTTTCAGTTCTTGTAGTAGTAAATTCCAGTATATCCTGAAATGTAGAGTCGCGAACGGATTAAAATGTATCACGGCGAAGGCGGCTGGAGCGACTGCGGGGCCGCACCACGGCGCTGCTATCGCGCTGACGACACGAGTACCCCGAATGACGTCAAGCTTCTCCTCTGCACCCTCGCTCTCGTGCTGGTGCTTGTCATGCAGGATAAATTTCAAGGGCGGCGTTCGGCTGCTCTGCTGCTGGCGGTCGGGACGAAGGGGCGCGTGAATCGCCAGTAGTTCAGCACTTTGCACTGTCGCGCAGTAGCGGACGGCCGCAGGCCACTAAACCGCCGCGCTGTGAAAGATTAAGAACTCGATTTTTTTTGTCGGCGATCTGCAGTCGCGGACACAATAAAATGATGCATGGCTTCGGTTAAAAACCGCGGACCAGTTCCAAACTAGTGAAAAAGGCGACTGGTGTCGAGACGTCTGCTCTTGCATGCGCGTCCCTCTTAACCCGAAGCCTCTGCAAACTTTTAGCATCAGCTTTGCGCTATTTATACGTAGGGAGCAGTGCGAGATGACGCCGCTATAGTCGCAACGCCTGATACGCTGCCGGAATGCGTTGTCGGGGGGGCGATTGTTCTTTGCGTCTAGCTCACGCTGCAGCTGACGGCTGTCATCTTAAAGCCGCAAGCCATATACACTTTTTTTTTCTATCGCGTGGCCACGTTACCGTGTAGGCAATGGATTGTTGCGGCGTCTCGTCTGCTACACTCGGAATTATCCGCGCGCAACAGGTTGTTGGAATGACGGTGCTCGATCACTCGTTATATTTGCCCATGCTACCTCGCACTGCTGGGTTTATTCGCAGTAGATGAAGTGGCTTCAGTAGGCCTTGTCCTATAAGAACTGTCATCATCAAATCTTGGTTTTTATTCCTTTTTGCCTCAACGTCGAGCGCTTGATGACGTGCAAACCGTGCGGCTTGATGCTCTACCATCGGCGGCTCGCTATTAACAGACTCCTTGGCCGCTGCCGTGAGCTTGCTGACGGGCAGTTTCTAATCCAGCATGTTCCACGCACTGAATTGCACTGAATTGCACTGAGTTGCACTGAATTGGCGTTGTTAGGGTGACCACCATGTTGAGTGGAATTGCCTCTGTTTCTGGCGCATGGTATTAAAATGTGTTCGTGCAAAATTATGCCATGTGTATAGATGCTAGTGTTTTCTTATCACGCATATTTTGCCCTCACGCATATTTAGTTGTGGTGTAATGCCCATTGTCCTAGCGTTTCTTTCCTCTTCTTTCTTGTTTTAGTTTATGTAAAGTCTTGTTTGTTTCAGGCATACTTGTATGCACCAGATCATTCATGTTTCCCAGCCCGATATTGTTGGCCTTCGTTATCTATATCACATTTTTTTGTGCCCATTTCTGTCCGAGAGCAGGTGCGTCCTGCAAATTCACTGTGTATTAGCACCCTACGCTTTCCACTGTATGCCTTGTAGGGGGCACGCACCCGCGCCAAGGCTTTCCAGGGGTTCTTTTCCGTGCCCTTAAGCATCTCAGGATGTTTCGATAAACTGATTTGATTGAAGCTTTGGAGAAGCTGCGAGCTAAAAGGTACGCGCATGCTACAGCAGGCATCTCGACACCAGGCGCCGCCGCGTCTTTTAACCGAAGCCATGCTTCATATTATGGTTGTCAGACAGTCAGACGCTCGTCGTCCCAAGACTAAGAATGATCCCTTTTAATGTACCATCGTGAAATACATACAGCCATAATGGTCACATGACCTGTGTGAGAACTGGTTCAAAGAAATGAAAGCATAGCGCGTACCTTAGCGCGTGTCCGTGGCTCAGGCACACACACAGTGCGTATCGGGATGACGTCACATCTTCCCCGTTTTACAAACACTGTGTGCCTACCAAGAAAGGAAAGCACTTTGTAAATCAGTCATCAATGCCGAGCCTTTTCGGCGCTCGTACGACGCGACCGTATCACGGTATCACGTAGTTCTTTGCTCGGGTCTCGAAGTTTCGTTCGGTGGGAGGGTTTCTTAGTTGTCGGATGATTGCTTAGCCACGATGTCCGCGTTGTCGGTCGCGTCCGTTGGCAGGCTGCTTTGTTGAGGCTGTTCGGCCGGGACAGGACTGGTTTCTCCTCCGTTTGGGAGCAGGAACAGATGGCGTCTGTTTCTGCGTACGGTGCCCCCTGCAGTCTGGACTCAGTAGGATCTTGGTGTTGAGGAACAACGAAGGACTGTGCCCTCGGCGCATCTGTCTCTCAGCCATACTTGGTTGCCTGCGGATAAACTGGGAAGAGGTCTCGCAGCATGACGTCTGTCAAAATACATCTTTGGTTTCTGCCTGCATTTTTCGTCCTGCGTTTTCCAAGAAACGGTTACCACTCGCGTTTTTTAAGCGGATGGCACGCATGACACTCGTGAGCGTAAGCGGCGGCTCATTAGCAGTTGCGCTGCGCTATAGCTGGTTGGGCCCGGTGTGTTTCTGTAATTCAGCAAGGCAATGTATGGGTCCGGCTTTCTTCGGTAGTCTTGAGAGTCCCTGCCATGCGCTCAGCTTCCCCGTTAGCTTGCGCGTAACGAGGGCTCGATGTGAAATATTTGAAGCCGTATTTTCTTGGAAAATCAACGAAAGCAAATGAGATGAACTGTGGTCCGTTGTCTGATATTACCGCTTTCGGTATCCCATGCCTGGCGAAGATGCTTTTCAGATGCTGGATGACCACCTGTGACGATGTCCCTTGATCCAGGAGGGCCAGCTCAGGATACCTGGACTGGTAGTCGACAACAACAAGATAGGCAGCTCCTTTCATCTCAAATAAATCAATTCCGATTTTCTCCCATGGAAGCTCCGTTGTTTCAGATGGGATCATCGGTTCGGAAAATTGGGTGCGCTCTGCAGCACAAATTTGGCAGTTGGCTATGGTTGTTGCGATTTCCTGGCTCATTCCCGGCCACCAGACTGATTCCTTAGCGTTTGCGCGGCAGCGGGCAATAACTTGATGCCCTTCGTGGATTCTCTGAAGCATTGCTTTCCGCAGAGATCTTGGGATTATTAGTCTGGCGTCGTTTAGAAGCAACTGCTTGCAAACCGTGATGTTGCCATGATGTGCGCAGAATGGTTTGAGAACGTGCGGTAGCCTATCCTTTGCGGGCCAACCTTGCATGCAAGCTTCGAGCAACGATGCGCACTCGGGGTCCGTTGCCTGCTCTGAGCGTATGCAGTCGAGCATGGCATCTGAGAGCGCATATCGAACGACTCCATCCACGTGAGCCGAGACGTCAGCTTCAGACAATTCCCCGATATACAGTCCCGTGTTCATCCCTGAGGCTCGAGAAACTGTCCGCTGTAGCAATGGTTTTACCCGGGACGTGTGTGAGCGTGAACGAGTACCGCATAAGACGCAATCTGAACCTTTGGATTCTTGGTGGAAGAGAATCGAGAGGATCACGACCCAGTAGTGGAAAGAGGGGCTTGTGGCCTGTCTCAAATAAAAACGTCAGGCCTCTCAGAAATTTGTCGAAGCGTTCGGCTGCCCAGGTCAAGGCCAACGCTTCCTTCTCGATTTGTGAATACCTCTGCTCTGTTTTTGTGAGCGATCTGGAGGCATATGCTACTGGACGTCTTTCGCCAGATGGCTGCTCCTGGAGTAGTACAGTGCCAAGTCCTTGTGAAGACACGTCCGCCGAAACGATTGTCGAGTACATGGGGTTGTACCTTGCCGGGCATCTGTTAGAGCTGAGAGTAGTCTTGATCTTCTCAAAAGCTTCCTGTTGTTGAGTTCCCCAACACCAGTCGCTGTCTTTGTTGAGGAGGCTGCGTAAAGGCGCAGCTATAGACGCAGCATCAGGAAGAAACCTTGCGAGGTGGTTCATCATGCCTAATAAGGAACGTATTCACCCCCGTATTCACAAACGCACCTCGACTTGACCCTCCACTCGAAATGCTCCTTGAGGGCGGTTTTTCATTTCACAAATCGCCCTCCACTTGAAACGCGCCTTGAGTGAAGGAAGGCTCGAGCGCTTTACTAGAGAATCTCAAGGTAGCCTCGCAGCTACCTTGAATCGCTCCTCGAGTGAAGCTAGTGCGTAAACATGGCTGCCTTGCGATCTGTCGCTCGCCTCGTCAGCATTTTCCGATGGACGCCAGTTGCCTCCGTAGCTTTTCTTGGGTTAACCATGCTGCGCATTTTCAAGGGCTTCGTTTTAGGGACCGTTACAGTCCTCTGGAGCGCTTCGGCACCGGAATTATTCCACTGCAGCGCCGAGACAGATCGGCCGTCCTGTCAAGAAGACTGCGAGCTAGTGCAGTGACTGTCGTCTTACTCCGTGCATGAGCCAGTTGATGACCTGCATATGGGTATTCCTCGTGCCAATGCTCCGAACCTACTATCGGCGTCAGTGCATTCACGTGTTTCTTGCGGCTCATCGTAGAAAGCCGTATCAGTTCAAGCACGGCCCGATACATAACTGCGGCGGACTTTGAACTTGCAAAAAGAAAACAGCTACGAAGATTCCTGTCATCAGTGCGTCTATTGCCTGTGTGCGTGTGTCGCTTGCGCGAGCGCCGGCCGTCGCCCCATCGGCGCTGTTTGTACTCGGGCAGATCGCCACTGCCTACGCTTATCCAAGGACGGCGAATCACACCGCAGCAAAGCGATCATCTTTGTAAACGAGCAGGTGCGTTCACTTTAACTTTAGCAATTTTATTTCATTTGATGCGGCTAGTTGCGCTAAGCAAAATAAGAAATGGACTGTAATTTCGCACGGACCGTGTGCTGTTGGTGCAATTTAAAGTCATAAGCAATAATTACGCAATCCTTGCTTACAACCATTCAGTTTAATTAGCTTGTCATCCCTATGAAGATCCAAGCTGAACGAGGAAGTCACCAACCATGAAATGGCATTCAGAATGATACCTGCACGTATACACAGATTAATGTAATGTTTTGTTCGAATAAAAGAGACAGAATAACAATACAACAGAGTAGAGTTTTGTGCATCACGTAATTTTTTATTCCAATAAATAAAGGTGTAGCGGTGTAGTGACAGCACCTAATACAGACAGTGCTAGCAAGTGGTAGCAGGTATATCTCGCACACATTTATTGCGAACATCCCAGCTCTCTATAGGTTTCTTTATGTAAGTGTTAGATCCCTGTTGTCGGTCTTGCTGAGCAAGCGGTAGACCAGCGGAAAAATGTTTCTTTGTAAATAAAAATAAATAAAAACAGTATGAGCTACTTAATGTAACAAAAAATCGCGCTCTAGAACACAAACTTCTTAAACTAATGTATTATTACGAAATGTAAACTAAAGAAAACGAATACAGTACCTAAGCTAGTTTCATGGACCTTCTTTAACATCGTATGTTTATTATCTACCCCTTCTTTTTGCAGGAACGAGGGTGCCAACACACGCACGAAGAGCAACTGCCTTTCCAACTGTGTTGTGTGTGCCGCACTTGCATTGGTGTGCAAGTGGAGGAGAGGTCCAGCTAATGTCCTGCTGCACTATAATAGCCGTCGAAATATTCTGCTTAAGACATCTATCATTTTTCTGATATCCTACCAGCTAAAACGTCACCACTAAAAGCAGTTTGGCTGCATGTATTTGCCTTCATAGACACGTTGTAGCTGAAATTGTATTTTTCATCCAGATGGCCTTTCTTCAGCCATACTTATTAAGTCAGTATGTACCCCTTAATAATTTCTGGTCAGTTAAAGTGCCAATTTTTTTTCTAGAACAATAAATTAACATTATTCTCGCCTTTTTGTACTTTGATAGTATGCAATACAGCGTGAACTCTGATCCTACAAACAGAAGCTGTAATGAAGGAGAAGAAAGGGGGTTGACCGAGGGGCGCGATTTTTAATAACCATATCATGAGAAGCCAACAAGCAAAGTCACCGAAGACCACATAAGGGAAATTACTTGTACTTAATAATTGAATTAAAGAAATAATAAATTAATGGCAAAGAAAGTGGATGAAAAAACAACTTGCCGCAGGTGGGAAATGATGTAGTTCTAGAAGTAGTAGTAGTAGTTAGTTCTAGTAGTAAAATATAAATACACAAGAAAGTGGATGGGAAAACGGTGCCGTGGTAGCTCCATTGGTTACAGCATCGCACGCCTATGGCAAGTTTTCTCAACCACTTTCATTGCCATTAATTTGTCATTGCTTTAATTCAATTAGTAAGTAGAAGTAATATCTCCTCTGTTGCCTTTGGTGTCTTCGCTTGTTTGTTTCCATAGATATAAACAGAAGTAGTAGTACTGCTGACAAACATATTCTAGAATAAAACACCATCTCTCTTCAAGACAGTAGTCTGTCGGGTGTAGCCACCCGACGCCATGCAGTTGTAAATTCTTGTAGAATATATGCTGTTTCTACCCTGCTTCTAGCTTCAGCTTAAGATGAATTATGACGGCCCGAACAATGAGTTTCTTCCATTGTATGCGGATGACAGTTGGCTTCAATGGGGCTTGCAGAACTTCAGCAATTGACCGAGGTACAACACCCAGGATAGCAGCGTGTCTTGTGGGATCCAAAAATAGGCCAAATGGTGATGCAGACTGTCACAATGACAATGCTGAAAATACAGTATAGAGCGCATTACTACCGTTATTTCAGAAAAGCTGAAATCAACCATCAAAACTAAGGCATATTTTTAATCTACACTTGCTCATGCTAAAGTAGCTTCAGCATGCCACAAAATACTGAAGTGCTGGCTACAAATGCTACGAAAGTGTGGCTTCACAAATTGTGCGCAGCAAAAAGATCCTGTCGCAGCTGCAAGTGACCACGGGCAACTGATGACCTCGCCCATCATATTCATGCAATTTAAAACAAAAATTATATGACAGCTGAAGGGGAATACAAAATTAATTTGATTTCATTGACATGGCTGTTTCATGTTTTTGGTTCTAAATAACAGGGTGTCCATTTCGCCATTTTGTGAATGGACACGTAACATGAATATTTTTACAGTGTTTATGAAAATAAGCACAGATGAATTACCGGGTAGGCTAGTCAAGTACTTCTTCAGCACCTAGCTTCTTTCAGGGAAGCGAGCTGGTGCAATTCTAACAGGAAGGCACCATATCTATCGATGCTTTCAAGTCTGCCAGAAGCCTTACTGTGCAGCACAGGCGTTGATTTTTTCATCAGCTGGTCCTTCCAAGGCCCACATCCTGCACCAGAATGCCAAATCGTTCATGTAGACGGGGCGCTCGCGCGCTAAGTAAATTCAGTATACACAAGCAATGGAAATGAAAAAAAAACGTAGTACAACTAAAAATATGTCGGCATTGCGTAAACTTGAATGCCCAGTTTATGGAACGTGCATCAGCTGCTACCACATAGCACACTGAAAGAGTTAGAACGAAAAAACAAATGGCGGTGATGAAGTATTGACAAGTGAATTTTCGGAAGATTAAAACATTGCGTAGCGTATATGTGAAGTGAGGAAGCACAGGAAATGCAGGCACCAGTGCTGGTTCGTTGACCATATGTGCTACAAGTTGAGCAAGCCGACTGACCACCACGGCTTCTAAAACAAAATACAGGACTCAAAAGACGCTTGTTTTTTTTTCTACCTGCCGTAGCTACGCATTCTGCCACATGTGTACTATAACTGCTTCTCCTCTACCGAAAGCTTTCATACGCGATACTGGAATGATCGTTGGATGCAGGCGCCGATCCGTACCTTCTACATTATCGTTTAAAAAAGCGAAACCATGCAACAACAGATTGTCGTGCCGAATCTTCCACAAGTTCCAATTAGCAAATAAATAAATAAATAATATATGTTTTGGACAAGCTTATGCTGCCTCGAATATGTTTCAGGTACTAATTAATGCCCGCAGCATGAGCAACTGGAGTCAATCATGCTTGTGCACATCGGAAACGGCTTGTCAACAGCGCAGCGGCATCCTGAAGAAAACCGTATTGACATACTGTGCTTCCATGAAAGAATGGCTCACTCACCCATATTTTCTGTCCTGTTGTTGGTTTCAGCAAACTCACAGTACCACTCGGTCTTGAAGGTAAACAAAGCTGCCCATCGGCCGTTCCATCTATGGCCTCAGAAGTCATTCAGGCTCGGTCACCATACGCACAATGAAAAAATCACCCATCATAACCGCGATTATCAACCGCAATGTCAATCACCAATAAAACACTAGGGGGAAAAAAGAGCAGCGGACAAATGCCGGCGCAAGTTATCTTGGTTCTCAGCCATTCGCCATGCTCTCAGCTGTTGGGATGCGATTGTTGCCAGACCTCAAATACAGCTCCCGCTTGCTCTATCAGTCGAACGCTCGCAGTGGCAGCGTTGCCGAGCTAAAGTTGTACATTGCGCCGTGTAGTTGTTTGATTAGGAAGACGAATGAACTGAAACACATATTTGTCTTAAATAATGGGACTTTTAATAAGCACATTGAAGAATAGTCTCGATATCAGACGCTTTTCTCGGTCGATACACTTCACTTGAGTCGAGGGCGCATTTTCAAGGCGTTCCTTGGCGGAGGAAAGGTGAAGTAGTGTTCATGAAACGCAACGGAGCCTTGAGTGAAGGAAGCCTCGTCGCCTCGACTTGGCTGAGTTGAGAAGGAGCTTCAAGTGAAGGCGCGTTTAAGAATACGGGGGTCAGTGACGTTTTGGAGTCGAGGCAACTCCTTGATTGCTCCGATCTTAGAATCTGGGCGCACACCATTGGCGTCAAAGATCATGCCCAGAAATGCTACTTGCTCAACAGCGAAACAACATTTGCCCCTTTTAAGGGTTACTCCTGTTTGTTCCAGTCGGTCGAGCGCGTTACGACGGCAGTTGTCATGTTCCACTTTGTTCTTGCCGTACACCAGAATGTCATCCATGTAGTTCAATACCCCGTCTAGGCCTTTGACGGCCTGCGAGAAGGTTCTTTGAAAAATTTCTGGTGCGGATGTGATTCCGAACGGGAACCTGCGGTAGCAGTACCGCCCATACAGCGTTATAAAAGTAGTGAGCTTTTGACACTCCTCGGAAAGCTTTATTTGGTAGAATCCAGAATGCGTGTCCAGTTTAGAAAAGACCTTGGCTTCCTGGAAGCTTCCCATAACTTGCTCTACCGTCGGTAGCTGATGATGCTCGCGTCTGACAAATTGGTTCAATTGAGTTAAGTAGACGCATATCCTGACCGCTCTAGACGGCTTCATTACGGGGACAATAGGAGCGCACCATTCGGTCGGTTCTTCGACATTTTGTATCATTCCTTCTCGTTCTAGCTTGTCCAGTTCTTGCTTGACGTCTGGGTGTAGACAGGGCGTACGGTGTTGCATTCGGAACGAGACGTATGGTATGTTCTCCAGATATGGAACCCGTGCCTTGGAATACCTTAGGATACTTGCTTACGATGTCGTCAGCAGTTCCTAAGTCGTCTAGGAAGCGAACGATTCCTAGGGCTTTGATAGCTGGTAGTCCCAACAAGGGGGTGCTCAAGTTATGCACAATGTAAATGGTCTGCTTCGAACAGTCGTCTTTCCGAGCTACTTAAGCGTCAAACTTTCCGATAGTGCAAATGCTTGCACTGTTCGGTCCTTTAAGATCACCTGCTTTGTCCAGAGAACGCGGAAGTAAAGGAAAATTTTGCCCGACGACTCTCACTTCGGCTCCTGTATCTACTTTCATGCGGAGCTTATGGTCGTTTATCAGTACCGTGACGAAGTGCTCAGATGGCGTGTTCGCAGATTGCTCGACCGTGCCAAGAAATTTATCAACTTCGGCAATGTCATCAAGATTCCCGTCTGCTTGTTTCTTTTTTCGGCACGCCTTTCCGAAGTGGCCCAACTTTCGGCAAAACCTGCACCTTGTTTCGCTGGACAACTGCTTCTCGGATGAAATGGTCCGGTGCAGAAACTGCAGAACTTTCCACGATAAGCTCGCTTGTGACCGCGTGCAAACTTTTTGCTCTTTCCAGGGGATTTCTCGGGCTTTACTGCGGCGACGCGAGCGTCTGGAATAGCGCCCTCCTGCTCTTTTAGCTCGGCTTGCTGTTTCTTTACCGTTTCGCTTGTGCGCGCTTTTGCCAAAGTAGCGCTCAGCGTAAGATTAGGATCCATCTGTAGTTCTTTCGAGAGAAGCTGGTCTCGTAGTCCTACTACGAAGCCGTCTCTTACTAGGCGTTCCTTCATTTCTTTGAACTCGCATCTGTCTGCTAGCCTGTTAAGCTCGGTTGCAAACTGGTCTACTGTTTCTCCCAGTTGTTGGCGGCGTAGATTAAAGCGAGCACTCTCGTAGACTGTGTTCTTGGTATGGACGAAATAGCCCTTAAATTTTGACTTTACGAGGTTGAAGTCCTCCATTTCTTCGTCTTTCACGTTTAGCGACTGAAGAATCTCCCGTGACTTTCTGCCCATTGTATAGAGAAGAGTCCTTACTTGTACTTCGTCTGGTTTCTCATGTAGTCCGGATGCGAATCTGTAGTCGCCGAATTCATCCATCCAGGCAGGCCAGTCCGTAGCGTTCTGGAAGTCGAAAGGCCTAGGAGGCTTGATTCCTGCCATGCTGAAGCGTTGCTTGACGAATGTCACCGGAAAGACTTGCTCTTGTGGAAGCAGGCGCTCGTTCGCTTGTTGATGGGCTGCTGCAGCGCTACATCGTAGCCAGTTTTGAGATAGCCACTTCTGACACCATGGATGCGATCTTGTACGCGTTCCAAACTCGAACGGAGGCGGTCCGGTCTTTCCGTTGCGAAATTGGCGGTCCGTTCCGTTGCGTTCGTCCGATATCAGACAACACGGAATGATTGACAGCAGATATCACTTCACAATTGACGTCATGGCGTTCGACACCGTTCAAACTGACCAAGCGTGTGCGGCTCGGTGGAACGGACCGCCTCCGTTCTATTTTGGAACGCGTACAAGATCGCACCCCATGTCAGACAGTCAGACAGACGCTCGTCGTCCCATGACCAAGAATGATCCCTTTTAATGTACCATCGTGAAATATACACAGCCAGAATGCTCACATGACTTGTGTGAGAACTGGTTCAAAGAAATGAAAGCATAGCTCTTATCTTAGCGCGTGTCCGTGGCTCAGGCACACGCACAGTGCGTATCGGGATGACGTCACAATTATGTCCGCGACTGCAAATCGCCGACAAAAAAAACAAAACAAAAACATTGAGTTCTGGTTTCTTAACAGTGCGGCGGTCTGATGGCCTGCGGCGGTACGCTACTGCGCGACAACGAAAAGTGCTGAACTACTGGCGATTCACGCGCCCTCTCGTCGCGACCGTAAGCATCAGAGCAGCCGAACGTTGCACTATAAAGTTATCAAGCATGACAAGCATCACCGTGAGAGCGAGGGTGCGGAGAAGCTTGACGTCACTCGGGGTGTTCTCGCCGTGAGCGCGCGAAGAACGATATCAGCGCCGTGGTGCGGCCCTGCCGCCACGCCGGGCGCCTTCGCCGTGGTACATTTTAATCTGTCCGCGACTGTACCTTTTGTAACAGTATCGAGCAAGTATTCAAATTTTTTTTTCATTTTGCGGCTCTTTGAGGCCATGTATGATAAGATTAGATCTGCGCCTTCTAATTTCTAGCTCATCCACGTTCTTATACATAGCAGTAAGATTGCTTTCCAGCTCTACTATCCTATTTGTGCAGTTAAGGACTTGTTTTTCGCACCCGCCAATTTTATTGGGCTTTCTGTCTATTGCACTCAACTTGCAGTTTATTTCAGTTTTCCCTTTCTTAATATCCTGGATGTCTTCAGCTGTTAGTTTCACTTGCTCCGCCACTGTAGAGTCCGGATTCAGTTCGACATCGCGCCGCGAGGTATAAAGATCTCAGAAAAGCTGATACATCCTATAACATTTCACACAATACCATAAGGGGACGGGGCACGGCAGCAAGAGTAAGCAGACATTCTCGCTACGATATGACACTGCGTTGCATCTTCTCACCTGCATAAAAAATAGCAGCTGGTTTAGGTACTGCATCTTGGTGTTGCCACCGTGCCCACTTCCGGATGGTTCGCGTGAAGCTTCTTTTGTAGCCACAATCCTCGATGCCGATATGTTGGAAGGTTCCAGGAAGGACGAAATAGCACCACAAGGGAGCCATCATACCGTCGGTGAAGAAGCCCGCCGTGAAGGGAATTTTCAATCGTCGTGTTGGGAGCTAAACATTGAGGCTCTAGCGCATCATTCCCCGTCATTGTAGGTGAAAGTGCAGCAAATCAAGCACCATCTGCACGAAAAATAGCAGCGGATTTAGGTACTGCTTCTCGGTGTTACCACCGTGGTGATTGCCAGATGATTTGCCTGAAGCTTGTTTCGTATATAGCGGCAATTCTCGATGCCGCTATGCCTGCAGGTTCCGTGAAGGACAAGGTAGCACCACAAGGGACGCCATCATACGTTCGGTGAAGAAAGACGCCGTGAAGTTGTGGATTTTTCATCATCGTATTGGGCGCTAAACTATGAGGCTGTAGCGCATCATTCCCCGCCGTTGTAGGTGTTAAGTGCAGCAAATGAAGCACGATCTGCATGAAAAATAGCAGCGGATTTAGGCACTGCTTCTTGTTGTTACCACCGTGCTCACTGCCAGGTGGTTCGCGTGAAGCTAGCGTCTTCTGTAGCGGCAATCCTCGATGCCGATATGCTTGCAGATTCCAGGAAGGACAAGGTAGCACCACAAGGTTCACCATCATACGGTCGGTGAAGAAGCACGCCGTGAAGTTGGGAATTTTCCATCGCCGTGTTGGACGCTAACCATTGAGGCTGTAGCGCACCATTCCCCGCCGTTATAGGTGATAAGTGCAGCAAACCAAGCGCGATCTGCATGAAAAATAGCAGCAAGTTTAGGTACTGCATATTTGTGTTGCCACCGTGCCCACTCTTTGATTTAGGCGAACTTAGATTTAGGTGCACATTAAGAAACCCCAGCTGGTTCAAATTTCTGGAGTACCCCCACTACGGTGTGCCTCATAATCAAATCGTGGTATTGGCACATAAAACCTCGTGGTCTTTTTAGCTTATGACTGAACGCGACCCGTCTTATGATATCCCTGAGCGATTGGCAAAGGTGAGCGGAGGCAAGTTAGATGGACGCAGGAAGTCAACCACTTCTTGCGCTTCGCTTGATTTAAAATTGCAGAAAGAAAAAAATGTGACACGACCTAAAGATGGAGAAGAGTTGTTTGCCGTTCACCCAAATTTCTTTGATTTGAAAAAAACTTGTGGATGGCAAGAAGTGGGAACACCCACATCTACTTCGTTCCACTCCATCGTAGGGTGCCCTGCAACAGCTAGAAACGTGCACGTTCCTTGAAACCGTTACTAGCACTCGCCTTCTGGGGATTGTCTAGGTTTCCTGCCATATATTTAGCATAATTGCATAATTCGCTCTGTTGTGTCGGTTCGCCGCTTTTTGCCAGCGTCGCCGCAGCATTTTCTCCGCGCGCATGGCTAAAAGAATGCTTTTTTTTTCTTTTCAGAACCCAAACTCACTGGAAATTTCTTGCAATGTCTCGAAGGAAGCCTTACGCTCAAATCATAGACGGCATCCCGCGCAGTCCCTACTGTGACCCGGATCTCTTGAGAGCAGCCCAGGAGTTCCGCTCCCAGGAAGCCGACCTTGATCTCTCCACGTACCCCAAGAGTGGTACCCACTGGATGATGTACAGGGTCGTTCATAATATGTGCGAACACGGTGAAGCGTGGCCGCGCTCCGCGGAGCGTCAACGCATCCGGCGCGGTCGCGCATCGAAACAATGTGGCGCAGGCGCACAGGAGACTGGAGGCGGTGCTTCGTGTCGTCTGCTATAGCGCGGAAGCGCACCGTGCTTGCTTTGCTGGGAAGCGCACCTCACTGTGTGCTGGCAGCGCCCAGACGTGCCGAGATGGCATTGTCGCATTTTACTGACTGCAGCGCGTTGTTCAGTCCTATGGAAGGGTATGAACTGGCAGAGGGAGTTAGCTTGGCACGGCAATCTCTCATCCACTGGCGCGGCTGATAAGCTGCTGCAAATAAGTGCCAAGCTAAGCGACTGCTCTGTACTAGTGCATGATTCTTGGATGATTTCATGGATGATTCTTGATGATCTTGGATGAAGCACGGTCCACAGCCCATTCTTTATGTTCATCGGCTGACAAACGTCAAGCTGTCAGTTTTAAAAGTAGTGATGTCACTTTTTTCATTTCTTGCTTATTTCTTATGCTGCCTCAGTAATAAAAGCGGTGTCACAGTCGAGGAGGTTATCATAAGAAGGCCAACAAACACTGACACCAAGGACAACATAGGGGAAATAACCTGTGCTTAATAAATGAAATAAAGAAACGATAAATTAATGGAAATTAAAGTGGATGAAAAAACTACTTGCCGCAGGTGGGAACCAAACCCACAACTTTCGCATTTCGCGTGCAATGCTCTACCAATTGAGCTACCGCGGCGCCGTTTTCCCATCCACTTTCTTGGATATTTATGTGTCCTAGTAGAACCTTGGGAGTGTTAGCCAGCGCCACCACTCACAGACTCAAAGGTCTGTGAGTCTGTGAGTGGTGGCGGAAGGAAGTCTGTGAAGGTGTCTGTGAGGCGGAAGGAAAGACGGTCATTTAATTGCGCTATATCCGTGCATGATAAGAATCGCCGGCGGTCGGAATGATCTAGATCCCTCTACTACGTCGATATCTACGATAGCGTGAGTCACTTTTGGGCATTTAACAGCATAAACCAAACCAGACTAGAGCTGAGAAATTTGAAACAACACCTGCATTTAACCGAGAATGCTCCACTGCGAACACATGCTGCTGAGTTGCCGTATGCGGAACCAACAACGCGCTGCAGTCAGTAAAATGCGACAATGCCATCTCGGCACGTCTGGGCGCTGCCAGCACACATTTAGGTGCGCTTCCCAGCAAAGCAAGCACGGTGCGCTTCCGCGCTGTAGCAGACGACACGAAGCACCGCCTCCAGTCTCCTGTGCGCCTGCGCCACATTGTTTCGATGCGCAACCGCGCCGGATGCGCTGACGCTCCGCGGAGCGCGGCCACGCTTCGCCGTGTTCGCACATATTTTGAACGACCCTGTACATCATACAGTTGATGCTAAGAGAAGGTGAACCAGTGAACGGTTTTGACGAGTTCATGCACAACTTGCGCGTTCTAGGGGTCGTCGAGTTCGACGGCTGGCAACCTGGTCTTCCACTGCGCTTGTCTGCCACCCACCTGCCATTAAGCACCAGCGTCATGAAGAAAGACGCCAAGTACATCTACGCAGCCAGGAACCCATGAGACTTGTGCGTATCTTCCTACCACATGATCACTACCTTCGTCATTTATCGCTTCCGAGTCGTAAAGTTCGAGGAACTATTTGACGCCTTTCTGGAAGATGACTGCGCTGGCCAGGGAAGCTACTTCGATCACGGTGCATCAGGTTACGCCTTGAGGGACCAGCCCAACCTGTTCTTCGTTACCTACGAAGAACTGAAGACGGATACTCGAAGTGTGATTCTGAGACTGGCTCGGTTTCTGGGCGATGATTACGGCGATAAACTGGAAAATCAGGAAGAGCTGCTGCAGCAAATTATAGATCGAAGCGCGAGTGACAAGATGAAGCACATCCTTGCATCTGAAACCCAAGAACACAGCGACTCAAATTGGCACAACGCAACCAAGCGAATTATGTCAGCTAACAGTAGAAGTTTTGTGGAGGATAGTAAGGAATTCAGCTACGTCAGGAAGGGTGACGTTGGTGGCTGGCAGCGGTATTTTACTCAAGACCAGCTGAAACGCTTAGAAGCTAGGATTGAGCAGCTAGAAGAGCATTCACGCGTAATGAATCTTTGGAGGGACACTCGGAAGGAAGACGAAGTGATTCTTTGATAGAACGCTTGTGCTTTTGTCTCCGCTTTTTCGCTTTGTTTCCCTGCATTTCTGGGAGCTGCCGCTCCCTCCTTGCGGTAATGGATGAAGAAATCTCCGCGGACTTTCCTGGTGTGCAGCCGTCAGGTCGGCTAGCGTCCAGGAAACGTGGAAGTGCGTCAAGCGATACCGACAGCGAGGACACTGAGATATGTTCGGACAGCTACGACTCGTCGGACGATGACTTCCAGGTCGTGATGAGTAGATCAGCGAAAAGAAGACTACTGCAGGCATCTTCGTCGCCAAGTGCTTCTACCGTGAAGAGTGCACCGCTGCGCTGGCCGCACACTGTGCTCTTTATGCCCGTGGACCCGGCGACCAATTTGCGGCTCCTCAACAGGCAGGTCCTCTCTTCCTTACTCGAGAGAATCGCACCAAATGAGATTAAAGACGTGCGAATAAACCCGCGGAAAAATGTCCTGGCAGTTGATGTGCTACATCGTAGTGCCCTACAACACCTACAAAATATAACTGATATCCACAACGTAAAGGTGCGATCAATGATCCCTACAGGCGGCGATGGTACTGCGGGCGTCATTTATGACGTCGACGTTGCCATTCCTAATGACGACTTGCCAACGCTGATAAAGCCAACGACAGAAGGCAATTCCATTACAAGAATTTCCAGATTGGGAAACACACGCTGTGTGAAGATTATGTTTGAAGGAGACAGCCTTCCTTCCCACGTCAAAGTAGGACATGTCCGCCATCCAGTACGACCATTCGTACCGAAGCCCCTCCAGTGTTTCAAATGTTGCAAGATTGGCCATGTGAAGGGTGTCTGCGTGAACAGTGTAGTGTGCCCGCGGTGCTCTGAGTCCCATTCAGAAGACGCCTGCAGCACACATGTTCTAAAGTGCCCGAACTGCAGTGGTCCTCACAAGGCCTCATCAAAGGATTGCCCGCGGATGCGGAAGGAATTCACGATTCTAAAACGCATGGTGCGCGACAATTCGACGCATCGAGAGGCTGCTACCGCTGTTCGGCGACGTCGGCATCGACACCGAAAACGTTCAAGAAATTCCGCAACTGAAGATACGTACACGCCAGCTACAGTCAGAAGGGCTGCCGCATCTCCGCACTGCGCCACCAAGACAGATACAAGGAAAGCGAACAAAGAGGAGAGCCTCGCCCGTCCTGAAGAATGGCCTGAGCTACCGAGGGCACACCTCCCTGCTAAGATACCTCAAAACGCACCGGCTTCAACGGCTTCTGCCACTGTTGAAGCGACGCTGGCTGATGATCTCCAGGTCATCAACATTCTGCGGTCGCTCATGAGTGCCATTCGCGGTATACTTACCAACATGAAGTCTTCGTCTGCGCAAAGCGCACTACAGGTGCTGGACACTTTGAGTCCAGTACTTGCAGCTCTTGGTTAAAATCATGGCTCTCCAGAAGCCGTCGTTTCGTGACGAAGTCCGAAACGCGTCGATATTTCAGTGGAACGCCAGAGGACTGAAGTCACGCATGTCGGACTTTCGACAGTTTGTGTTCACGAATAAGTTCCCAGTCATCGTCATCTGCGAGCCCCTATCAGATAACATCAGACTGTCCGGGTATGAATGTTTCATGTCCGCCACCCACGGAGAATGCAGCAAGATCATCGTATTCATGCGACGTGATCTTACGTATGTCCATCACCCAGTGTCGCCTGACCAAGAAAACCAATACGTCTGTCTGACAGTGAGGAAAGGCAAGCTCACTTTCACATTAATTGGAGCCTACATATCGCCCTCAAGTCGGTTGGACTGCGAGAGATTACGGCGAATCACCACAGCGACTCCGCAGCCTTTGGTGATTACTGGAGATTTTAATGCCCACCACCATCTCTGGGGAAGTTCTAAGATAAACTCGAGAGGCAGAAGATTAGTGTCATTTGCCTCCGAACAAGAACTATGCTTGTTAAATGATGGAAGCCCCACCTTTCTACGTGGAACTGCCTACTGTAGCTGCCTGGACCTGACCTTTGTTTCACGCTCTTTCACTAGAAAGGTCAGGTGGTTTCCGGATATTGAAACGCGGGGAAGTGACCACCTACCCACTTATCTTAGGGTTGAAGGGTTGACGGACTCCAGGTTAGCCGCCGTCACACAATGCATCGACTGGCCAATGTTCAAGTCAATTGTCGAAGACGGCTGTCGTGATGACTTGGCCACTAGCCTAGAGGACATCATAAAAGGTGCCCTAGAGGCTGCGAAACATTCACTTCCGAGAACGTCCACACGCACCGAATACGACATTGAGCTAGAGAAGCTTCGTGCAATTCGTCGTCGTGCAGAGCGAAGATACAGGCGCACGAAGTCTGTAAATGACTTGAGGTTGGCCAGAAGAACTCAAAAGAAAATTCAGCGTCGCATGGACAAACTTGCATCACAAAGATGGAAATCATTCTGCGAATCTTTGGACCCACGAAAACCATTGTCTCACATATGGAGAACTGTTCGTGGTCTCCGTGGAACCCCTCAGCAGCGCCACCCTTTTAAGTCTTTGGCCCTTCACCAACAATGCAGCGAGATTGACGTAGCGGAAGCTTTCTGCAGGAGGATTGCTGGCGAAACTAGTTGCGCTGGAACATCGACGCTCCGCCACTCACCGATTTCACGCGACTCCCGCATGGATAGTCCTTTCTCCATGGACGAGCTCGAAGCTGCACTGGCCTTGTGCAAGCGTTCATCTTCACCAGGCCCCGACGGTATAACCTACCGTGCCCTGTGTAATCTGGGTGATGAGGCTCGAAAAGTGCTCCTGCTCCTATTCAACAGCTCCTGGCGGACAGGTACGGTTCCCCAAGAATGGAAGACCAGTCGCATAATTCCACTGCTCAAGCCTGGCAAGTCGCCTGTAGACATTGCATCATACCGACCAATTGCGCTTGCCAGTTGCATCGGAAAACTAATGGAGAGGATGGTTCTAGCACGGCTAGAATGGTACCTCGAACATTACCAGGTATACCCAGATGCAGTGGCCGGTTTCAGGCGGGGCCGTTCTTCCATAGACAACGTTATCGACTTGGTGACGTACGTCGAGCACCAGAAGTCCTGCAAAAGATTATCTGCTGCCCTGTTTCTGGATGTTAAAGGAGCGTACGATAACGTAACGCACGAAGCGATTTTGAACGCGTTAGAGGCAGTAGGACTTGGCGGCAAAATATATATTTGGATACGTAGCTATCTACATACGAGATCCTTTTTCGTACTTACCGAGGATGGCCCGACCTCCCAGCATTACAGTAACCGTGGGGTGCCTCAGGGCGGAGTACTCAGCCCAACGCTCTTCAGTCTAACACTCATTGGACTCACCGACATCCTGCCAGGCATTGTTAGGCTCTCCATCTATGCCGACGACATTTGCATTTGGACGTCGGCTGTGACGCGACTGCAGCTTCGCGCGCGGCTTCAAAAGTCAGCTACTTTGACATCATCCTACCTTCGAGAACAAGGACTTCATATATCATACGAGAAGTGCGCAGCGGTGGCATTTACCAGGAAATCAATGTCGCCATACGTGATATCCGTCGACAGACACATGATCTCGTACAGCACGAGTCACAGATTTTTAGGGGTGGTCCTTGACAAAAATCTCTCCTGGACCCCTCATGTGAATTATGTGAAAAAACGCCTGACAGGAATTTGCCATATGTTTAAGTTCCTTGCAGGAAAGACCTGGGGAGTGCCAATACACTCTATGCTGCAACTGTACAGGGTCCTCTTTATTGGATTCCTGCGATACAGCCTACCTGTCATGTCCAACACCTGCAGAACTAACCTGAACATAATCCAAAGCATCCAAGCCCAAGCACTCAAGATATGTCTCGGTCTACCGCGGAGTGCGTCAACGACTGAAGTTATTGCAGTGGCTCAAGATTTCACTATTAGAACGCACATTAGCATTGAAACAATGCGTGTGCACCTAAGACACTTCGCCCGAAACCCTACCCACCACCTAGCAAGTCTCCCAGTAGATAGGCCCCACACGACATTCAGTGCGACTGTCTTCGCGCACCGTGACTCTTTCAGGTCAGGTTACACACCTGCGGCAAGGCCTTCTATTCCTCCATGGTGTATGCGCCGTACTCAAGTGAACCTTACAGTCCCAGGACTTCAGAAAAAGTCGGACTTGCCATCATCAGCGCTCAAGCAACTAACTTTATTTCTCTTGTACGAGAAATACAGCGACTGCACACACGTCTACACTGATGGATCAACTACATCAACCAGTTCCGGCGGCGCTGTAGTTATACCAGCAATGAAAATAACCAAGCGGTTCAACACTTCCCATGTCACTACGTCTACAGCTGCAGAGCTCGCGGCTCTCCGCGACGCGCTTGAAGTGATAAATACTGAAAGTCCTAGAAAATGGGCAGTCTTCTGCGATTCCAGGCCGGCCTTGCAATGTGTGCATTCATTTCTCCGACATGGAACTCACGATCAGCTCACGTGCGAAATCGCGGAACTTGTCCATCACTTAGGAGAAAAAGGCCATGATATCTCTTTTCAGTGGATACCAGGTCATTGCGGTATCATTGGTAATGAAGACGCCGATAAAGCAGCTCGGACGTCAAACCAAGAAGACCGCTGCGTCCCCATTCCGCTCTCAAGGACCGACGCCGCGAGACAACTTGGCATTCTGGCACGCACGATCTCCTTAGCAGAGTGGAATAATGTACATACAAGACGCACAAGACTGCACCGACTAAACCCATCACTTCAACTCAGACCTCCAGCCGGTGTGCACCGGCGTGAAGCGTCTCTTCTGTGTCGGTTATGGCTTGGAGTGGCCTTCACGAATGCCTACTCAGCACTAATTGGAATGGCTGATAGTCCTGCATGTGATGTTTGCGCATGCGAGGAGAACATTGACCACATATTGTGCCATTGTCCTCAATTTCAAGCCCAAAGACAGTATTTGTCCGACACATTGAGGAAACTAGACGATCGTCCACTGAGTGAACAGACAATATTAGAGCACCGTCCCGACCGATCATCGGCTCAGAAGGCAGTGAAGGCACTTTTGTGTTTTCTCAGAACTTCTGGTTTGCTCGAGCGTCTTTAACTGAAGTGCTGTCCTTACGCGTACCTACACCTTCTCTCTCCCTTCTTTCTCTTCCCCTTCTCCCTTCCCCCAGTGTAGGGTAGCCAACCAGACTATTGACTGGTTAACATCCCTGCCTTCCTGTATTCTTCTCTCTCTCTCTCTCTTGGAGGGACACTCGAGCAGCTGCCCTCAAGATTATTGCAAATGAATGAAAATAAATGAGCAAAGGTTTCATTCAGTGGTCACCAGTCAGAAAAAAGACAGTTTTACATGCTTTTTTGCATTACAGAGACGTCTTTTTTTGTGTGTCTTCGACTGACTGTCCCAAACTCTTTACGAATGCGTGTAATTATATGTAGTTATATATTTACATTACATTAATTACGTCATAATTATATGTAATTATACGTACGTAAAAGAAAACGTTGTCCCGACGACGCATGGTCCGTTCATTATTGGGTCTCTGTGATTCACGCACGATATGTTAAAGTACCTTATTACACGACTTCAATGCACGTTATGTTTACAGCGCTAAGAAATAGCCTTGTCATCATGGCTGCAGCCGTGGCTACAACTTTAGCGTACATTCTCTTTATAGTTGCGCTAGCGCTCTTCGCCACTAACTGTTCAAATAAGCTTCGCTGCCTTTAAGTTAATCTGAAACCGGTGTTGTGAGAGTATGCGAAACTTTTGAGGCCATTTAGCTATTCTGGCGACAGACGAGATTAGTAGGAACGGAAACGACAGGATGGTTGCTAATGGTTTGAGTTGCCCTGGACATACTTGGAAGGAGGTTGTAGGCGGCTTCCTGTCTGTCAACGTCTCCATTATGCATGTGTTTCCATACGTTAAACCATGTTCGTGACACAAAATGTATTGAAGGGATGCGCTTCGTAGCCTACCGCCCGTTTCCTTCCGTTTATAGCCCGCAAGGCATCGGACGCTATTCTAAAGCTGTCTCACAGACAGTTTTAGAACTAAGAGTGCGTAATCATTAGTGTACAGGCCGCACAATCGTGATCGTAATGGCCGCATATGGCGCTGCATGCGCTTGTTGCACGCTCTTGGAGTGCGCTCTCGCGATATCCCATCGCTGGCGAGAGCGTCCGACATTTTCAAAACTGGTGAGCTTTAATATGAACGGCACGACTTGTGTTGCTGTTAGCTTCTCCAGATTTTAGCTATGCAGATGTGACTTCATAAATTAGGCTATCAAATAATTTGACACTCTCTTCCATGTTCAGAACCGCAAATAAGATTCCTCGCCTACTAGTGGCATCACATTGCCATCACCTTTCTAACGACGACCGCGATAAGCGCGGAAGGCATATGCTGCGGGCAAGCGCTTCTTGCTGGTTGGTGCGCTTTCAGATGTTGCGTCGGATAACTGGATCAGTCTCAGAAACAAACTTTTATTTTATTGCCACAGCAATTTGATACTCTAAAGCGCATTTCTGCCATCATCGTCGGCATCGTCGCGAAGTCCCGTATAAAGTCCAAGGGCGATAACATTTTCCCCGCGCTCCGTATGCTGTGTGTGCGAGTGAAAGCGTACGACGGCGAGCCGATGATGGCGGCTCAATTTCGCGCGCCCAAGGGGGGGCAAGGGGGGAAGAACCGCACCGGCTTCCGTCATGCGCAAGGTAGGGGGGGGGGGCGATTTACTCCGGCGACTGCTGCGTATGGAGCGACCACGCGCGGTTACGCGCACCCTATCTTGAAAGCGATCTGCGATGGGGCACAGGGTTTGCCGCTTATTTCGCGTTGAAGCGAGAGGCATCAAGAAGGTCGATTCGCTCGCTTCTGCTGCTGCGCTTAGTCGATGCCGCGTTTTGACAGCGAAGTTCCATGGTCGTCGAGTGAGATGTGTTCATGTTTGCTTGTGCACCTGTGCCATCATGCTTATGAATTTCATTAGTAAGTGACTGTTCACAAGCTTATGCGGCAGGTAAACTAATATTCTTACTTCGTATAACTGAATACTAATTTTATATCGCAATCGATGATTCGTCTTCGGGCCACACGGCATCCTTTTTTCCGATGCCATGCGGACTTCTACCACGTATTGTTAAGAAGCAACATTTCTCGGGCGCAGCGAAACGATGCCGACAGAAACCCTGAATGGATTGGTCTTTGTGGAGTCGGCGCGCATACTGCTCCCAATATATCCGAAACAGAGCGAGCGGGAAGAATAGGATTTCCTACTACCGCATGTGATTAACACGGTTATTTAAGTACAAGGGTATTTGCTTTTCTTTACCATTTCATCGATCTTTTTCCAATAGCACCGACAGGATAACGCGGGTGTTACTCGCCCCTCAAAAAAAAAAAAATCGCAGTTTCACCAGAAAGGCGAAGCGCCGATTGCTATAGGAAATCACTAGGCAGCTGTACGAAGGGTGTAATTACACCCTTCGTACAGCTGATTCGGATGTAATTACAAGTTTCTCGCTAACAAATAAATATACCAAATGTCTTACCATCCAACTTGAAACAAGAACAGTTGCAGTAGTCTTCAGACCACCTTGTAGAACCAAAAGGGAATTATTTCTCGCATGCATAAGCTGATACTTTATCTCTGCAAAACAGGCAAAATGTTCGCAATACTAGGTAGCGTGAACATAAATATCGTGGCTGCGAACACCTACGAGGTAGTTTGACCAATAGCCAGAATTCTATGTGTGCTTGAACATTATAACCTTACCTACATGTGTGACCCGCCGTGGTTGCTTAATGGCTATGGTGTTAGGGTCACAGGCAATCCCGATCCCGGCCAGTGGAATCCCGGGCACGGCGACTGCATTTCGACGGAGGCGAAATGCGAAAACATTTGTGTGCTTAGATTTAGGTGCACGTAAGAGAACCCGAGGTGGTCCAGATTTCTGGATTCCCTCGCTACGGCGTGCCTTTTAATCAGATGATGATCTTGGCACATAAAACACCATATTAAAAATACCTACACGTGTGACAGCACAGAGTGCCACCTAACTACATGTTTGTCACCAATCTATTAACCCCTACTTTACCAGCGGGCGTCATATCCGTAAAAAGAAGCGATAACCTTCCTATGTTCTGCTTTTTGCCATGCCCACAAAAATTCAAGCGTAATGCGCTTCAATAATCTTATTGTCACATTGACACAACTGCGCTTACACACATTAGTTGCCTTATCAGTGAAATCAAATTGAAAACTGCACTCCTAGAGAGCGACCCAAACAAGGCATACAATTCTTTTTTTGTGAAACTGGTTGCTTGCTACAATAAGGCATTCCCTCAGCGCAATGGTGTAAAACGAAGTCATAAAATAAGAAAGCCGCGGATAAACGCCGCACGCTGTTGTCCTTCGCTGTTGTCCGTCTGCAATAATTTCCGTATCAAGCGCGATCTGCATTCTGCTGGCTTCGTTGACGCACCGTGTGTGGCTGCCTACGTGCTGTCATCACGTGAAGATACGCCCCCTTCCTCTGGCTATAAAGCTGCGCAAGTCGTCGAGAGCCTTCACACATCGGTGGTGGTGGCACGTTGCTGCACAAGAGTGCTCAAACAACTGTTTTGAATTTTGCAGGTTAGTTGTCTTTTCTTACTGTTGTTAAGCTGCCAGTGCTTGCTGCCGCCACTGCTGCCACTGCTGCCCATGGTCTAGTGTCTTGCTTGCAATGTCATCTGAAAATTTTGATCCTTGTTCTGCATGCTACGAAGACATTATAGATGGTGAAGAATTTATGACTTGTGCAAATTGCTGTCAAAGGTTTCATATAGGGAAGTGTGCAGGGGTTGGGGAGCGGAGTTTTAAAGCAAAAAATGCCGAATTAAGAAAAGTCTTGAAATGCTTGACATGTCGGTCTTCGGCGTCTCGCAGTCAGGATAGCAGCAGTGATGCATCTTCTGCTGTCCTATGCAAACGGCTTGCTGAGATTAGTAAGTCATTGGCAAATCTCACGGCCAAAGTGGATGATCTGACATCTTTGAAGGAAACCGTTTCAAGCATTGAAAAGTCTGTACAACATATGTCTGACACGTATGACAAATTGCTCGAAGTGTCTAATAGGCATGACAAGGAAATCGAGCTCCTGCGTAAGAGAGTTGACGACATTGAGGCAAACCAGGACGGTCAGCAATTTCAAAAACTGCGTCAGGAATTGAACGACCTGAGCCAGTACAGTAGGCGGCAAAACATGGAAATACATGGAATGCCTGTGACAGATGGTGAAGATTTACTGAGCAAAGTAAACAGCCTTGCTGTAAAGCTTGACTTGCCCACACTTGTAGCAAATGACATTGAAGGGCTACACCGCCTTCCATCTCAACCAGACAAGGTGCCTGTGGTTTTGATCCGTTTTGCCAACCGATCCACAAAATCAGACTGGATTTCAAAGCGCAAAAAATGCGAAGATGACATTCGATTCTTTGATAACCTGACGGCTTCTAGCAGGAATTTACTGTGGCTCGCTAAAATGAAGGCTAAGGAAATGAAGTACGCTTTCGTCTGGTCAAAGGAAGGAAAGATCTACGCTCGAAAGCAACCTGGTGCACGAGCCATCAGGATCGCTTGTGAGGAGGACATTGATAAGATGGTTTAATCACTGTTGCTGCGAGACTGCGCAGTACACCTGCTCAAAAATGGCTTATTTTACTGCCGAGACATTCACCGAATTTCTAAAGGATGGTGCTTACAATCCTCGCAACACACTATCTCTTTACCACTTGAACTGTCAAAGCCTAAAAAATAAATCGGAAGAAGTAGAAGCTGAATTAACTAAACTGAACTTTAATTTTGACCTTATTGCCTTCACTGAAACATGGTTTACCTCAAATGCAGATGTCAGTGAGTTTCCTGGTTACAAACCCATTTCAGTATTTCGAGATGGAAAGCGTGGTGGTGGTGTATCTTTATATGTGCAAAATTATTTGTGCTTTGAGGTCTTGTCGGATTATTCAATTGTTTGTACTGATTTTGAAACTGTTTGCATTGCTTTTCGTAGAGTTACTATTATGGTTGTGTATCGCCCCCCTCAAGGAAATTCTGACAATTTTTTTCGCTTCATTGATTGTTTTCTGAAGTTTGCTAACCAAAACAACTGGCGTATCATTGTGCTAGGTGACTTCAATATTAACTTTTTGGAGGATAACGCTCTGAAGATTAACTTAAATGAAATAATGCTGTCTAATGGTTGTGACAATACTATTAAATTGCCTACTCGCATATCCTTGCACTCTGAAACATTAATTGATTTGTGCTTCACTAATTTCCCACCTCAGAGTTGCATATCCGGTGTTTTTTCTTCTGGAATTAGTGATCACTTGCCTCTCTTTTCACTTTTTCCTGATACGACCAAATTGAATAAAAGCGTTCACGCTCGTAGAGTTAATGATGAAAAGAGCATCTCCAGACTTTGTCACTTGTTGTCGACAATTAATTGGGTAGATGTATATGGTGAAAATGACTCGTCCCGTGCTTATGATATATTTATTCAGAAGCTGCTTGAATGCTATTACGCTGCGTTCCCAACTCAAACTATAAAAAAACATAGAAAGGCTAGAAAAGAATGGATGACAGGAGCACTTTTGAAACAAATTAAAGAAAAGAACAAAATGTTCTCTCGTTTTTTGGAAACGCGATGCCCGGATGATTTAGCTAAGTTTAAGAAGTTTCGAAATAAATTAAACTCAGATCTAAAGAAAGCTAAATCTTTTTTCTATATAAATAAGTTTTCGTCAATCTTACACAATCCTAAATTACTTTGGCAAGGTATTAACGTTATTATAGGGAACATGCAGAATTGTCTTCCCTCTGAGCTGAAAGTCAATGGGGTGAATTATGCTGGAGTTTCACTTGCCAATATGCTGAATGAACACTTTTTAGTTGCCGGAGCATACCGACCCTCTGCTAGCTGTCATTCAACTCGGTCTGTTGACTCATACTTACCCTCTTGCAGTACTGAATCTATATTTTTGTCCCCTACTTCAGTTGATGAAGTTATTTCTATCATTAATTCATTCAGGAACACCTGCTCACCTGGAGATGACGAAGTTGCTGCTTTTCCTGTCAAATGTGCTGTAAATATTATTGCTGGCCCTCTTACGCATATTTGTAACAGAATGCTTCTTTCTGGTGTATTCCCTAGCAAATTAAAAGTCGCGCGCGTTACCGTTTTATTCAAAGGAGGCAACAAAAATGACCCAAATAATTACCGTCCTATTTCGGTATTGCCTCTGTTTTCGAAGTTAGCTGAGCGTATACTCTATAGGCGACTAAACAATTTCTTACAAGCTAAACATCTTATTTGCCCCCAACAGTATGGCTTTCAGGCCGGTAAATCAACAGAATCTGCTCTGTTAGATATTAAAAACTCTATAATTAACAATTTTGAAACTAAGCTTTTTTCTGTTGGAATTTTTCTCGACCTGCGCAAAGCTTTCGATTCTGTGCAACATACAATACTGCTCCACAAATTAAAAACTTACGGGATCCGTGGAGTGGCAAATTCACTATTGGAAAGTTATCTAACTGCACGGATACAGTACACTCAGATTCATGATGTAAAATCCAGTTTTGGTATGATAAAATTTGGTGTCCCTCAGGGTTCAATTCTGGGACCACTTTTATTTATTCTCTATATTAATGACATTGTAAACATTCCATTAACTCCTAATATCATGATGTATGCCGATGATACTAATGTCTTTTTTTTCCGGCTCCAGTCTCCAAGTACTTGAACACCAATGTAATACCTGGCTTGAGGAGTTAGCGGTTTGGCTCTATGTTAATCAACTTCAATTAAACGTAAACAAAACAAAGTTTATGCTCTTCCATCCAAAAAACAAACCATTAGATCATCACATAAAACTATTTTTTAATGACTTAAACATCGAGCAAGTTCATAGTTGCCGGTTCCTTGGTGTGTTTTTTCGTAGCGATTTGGGTTGGAGTGATCATATAAACTACATTAGACTAAAAATGGCCAGATCTATTTATGTTATTTATCGTGTTAGACATCTCCTCCCACTACAAATTAAAAAACAGTTATATTTTGCCCTTGTTCAGTCTCACCTGGTGTATTGCAACCTAGTGTGGGGTACATGCAACAAAACTGATTCACACAAACTGCTTTCACTCCAGAAAAGAGCTCTACGTTTATTAAGTTCAAGTTCATCTGTTGAAGCTAATCTTTTCGAAACATTTCATGTTCGCAATTTCTTTCACTTATACAATTTTAGTTTGGCTCTTCACATTTTTTATAAAGTCAAACATGACTTTAACTCTTTTTCTAATACTTATAATTCAAGAAACGTTGCGTATGGTCTACGTTCCGTTGCCCTATCTACTGCAAGACCCAGAACAAATTATGGTAAACAAACAACCGATTATCAAATTATAACATTGTGTAATGCCTACCAGTCTCTTACTCAGATTGCTTTAGAAAGTTATAGTGTGTCTGTATTTAAGAAAAAACTGACGATTCTTTTCCCCCCCGGTTAAATTTCAGCTAATTCTGTATACTTAGTTTTTTTTTGAATGTGCATATTATGAAATGTTTTGTTTATTGTTAATGAATATTTATTATTGTCTATCATTACCTATTTTCTATTGTGATCATGTTTGCTCATTGTTTTGTTTTCTCTTTGTCCATTCGGCCCCCGTTTCCATGATGTGTGATCGGGGTTTAGGCCTTGTCAGGAGGTATGCTTGGTCTGCCTCCTTTAGCCTCACCTCGAAGGCATATTGTATTGTATATAATATGGCCAAATAAACATACTACTACTACTACTACGTTTAATAAAGACCCACAATAAATATGATATCTATCATACTTTTTATAAAAGGCTAAATATTGATTGATTGGCTGAATTTGAGGATATCATAACAAATGTAATTAAGAGCTAAATAAAAGTGACAGAACAACACTACAAAAAAATTCTTGTCGTATATTTACACCAACCTAAGGAATGGTAATAAGCAAGGAATCTGACTGGAAAGAAAAACAACTCAAAAAGTTTCCGTATCTCCTCTTTAAAAGGGACTCTCTCTGCAGTTGAAGCAGCCACTCCCTCGAACACCCATTTTGTCCAATGTTGTATAAAATCGATGTCGAAAACCGAGATGAAAAAACATTGTACTCAAACAGCCGGTACTGTATTCTTTAGTACTCTTTACAACGACGTCTGGGTCAGTAAAGAAGGTGATCGCTATATTTGAGAACAATACTCTGCAGGATTCGACCGTATTCTGATATTCCGATAAAATATGTACCTGGTATGATTTCGAAAGTCCTAGCCCGCAATTTCAGTAGAATGTCTTACGCTGGAATTTTCCCAAACAAACTTAACATACCCAGAGTTTGCTCAGTTCGCAAAGGCGGCGCTGACCGTATGACAAACAGTTACATACCAATAGCAATATTACCGCTTCCTTCAAAGCATTTTGAAACAGTAATAAATGCTCGATGACATGGTTTTCTGTGGCAGCATGCTATCACTAGTGAGGGTCAGTGTGGCTTTCACAAAAATAGGTTTCGTGAGCATGCGCTCCTAAATGTAAAACATAAAATATTATAAAACATTGAGAAACGACTACATACGATAGGCTTATTTGTGGTAAAGCATTCGATAGTGTGAACCATGGTATCTATACTCCTGCCTGAGCTTTACGAGTATGGTATACGTTAAACAGCATTAGAGGTAATGAAAAGTTGCTTGACTGAACGGTATCAATTTGTTTCATTTAGTCAGTTCAGCACGTAACTTCTGTAAGCAAAGACTGGTACGGAATCCGCAGGGTTCCATGTTTCGTGGCCTATTATTTAATATCTACAGAAACGACCCAACAAGCATTTCTTCCACACCTATCATATTCATATACGCCAGTGGCACAAGTTTTTTTTCGCGAGCGCTTCCCTACAATACCACCAGAAAGAAATTATTGAGCACTTATATTTACTAGCTGATTGGTTCTACTTAACGGGCTGCAATTAGATGTTAATGAAACGCAGTATATACTATTGAATCCAGCAAACAAGAAATTGCTTATTATATATAACTGGTAAATTTCAAAGGAAGTGCATAAAACAAGTAAAAACCTAAATGTTATTAAGGGTCTGTTTCTAAGATGACCTGTCTTGGGACACTAATAACAATCTGACCAATGAGCTTACTGAAGTAGTAGGTTAATTGTATGTATAAGATTAATGCTGTTCTTTCATTATGGCTAAAGAAAGCAAATTATTCAGCCATGTTTTACTCCAAGCTTACTTACTGCGTATTAATTTGGGGAACCGCGACAACAAAATATTCCTAAAGATGAATACTTTTACAAAAAAATGGTAACACGAATGTTTCAAAACTATCATGGTAGGTGTTGTGAACTACCGACCTGGAATTTGTTGGTCAAGGACTCATTGCTCTGAGCCAGCAAGATATGCAATATAGATTACGTATAAAAAGCAGTAAACTCCGCATCGATAGCACGCCTACGTTTACATTACGTTGCCCATTGAGCAAACAAACGAGAACAACACCATTCCCACGCATCAATTAAGGACGTCAAGAACTAGACTAATAGATGCCCGCACTATTAAATACTAATGGGAAGTCCATTGATTTCTATGCGCCCCCATTTTAAACATTATATAAAAGCTTTTTTTGCTGAATTATATCTTTTCCTGGAAGTAAATATGCTCCCTGTACTGTAATCCTGACAGAAAAAAACTGATTTTGGTAATTGTAATGGTTTTCGTTGCTTTCCAAGTTTACCAGATGTATAATTCATGTGAATGATATTTAGCATGTAAAGTGCGCGAAGAAAGTACGTCACATAATGTGTGAACAATTCACGTAAACATAAGTGTATGAACTATGAAATGTACCCGCACGCCGAATTTCAACAGGAGCAAGAGCCTCTGCCACGCCAGATGGCCTTTAGCTCTTGCTCCACTTTCTTGTGTAAGAAATAAGCAAACTGAATTGAATTAAAGAGGGAGCATAGCTTAATAAACTAACACGCATCGTTTACTAAATTTACTGAATTAGCAAGCATCGTATCGCGCGCGCACAAGCAAACATCAACACATGTCGCAAGACGACCGCGCACACTCGCTGTCAAAGCGCTGGCGCAAGGAAGCGCGGCAACAGCAGCGAGTGAATTGGCCTTCGCGCTGCCTCTAGGCTGCAACGCGAACTAAGCGGCGAACTATGTCCCCTTTGCAGATCGCTATCAAGCAATGCGTCGGAACGAAACAACTAAAATGAAAATAAAATATTTTTGACCCGAAGAAAAACGTAACCGAAAGTTAGTTATTATTTTTTTGGAGTGAAATCAAAATATGTTTTATCAGTAATAATATTTGGGGTTTCACGTGCCAAAACCACTTTCTGATTATGAGGCACGCCGTAGTGGAGTACTCGGGAAATTTTGACCACCTGGGGTTCTTTAACGTGCACCTAAATCTAAGCACACGGGTGTTTTCGCATTTCGCCCCCATCGAAATGCGGCCGCCGTGGCCGGGATTCGATCCCGCGACCTCGTGCTCAGCAGCCCAACACCATAGCCACTGAGCAACCACGGCGGGTATATGTTTTATCAGTTTTTCATTCAACGGGAAAGTTCGCAATCAGAAGCAACCGACGTCAGGCAACGTCAGTATTAACGCATATCTCAGTTGTCCGCGTAGGAGCGTATCTCAGGCAGGGATAGTGCGAGCGGTAGCCGGTCGAGCGCTCCACTAATCTAAGCCTGTCGCTACGTGCACAAGCAGATCGGTATCGTAGCAAAATCCAGGGCTTGAACGTAGAAGAGGTGATTGTTTCGTTTTCGAGGCTTGAACGTTTTGTTACCAAAGTATTATCGTTCGTTTGTGCCCCTTTTATCGGAACAGCAGACTCGCATTTCAGCTTGTACACTCGATAACGTGCTGCTTCTGAGATCATGCTTAGTGCCATGACTCAAGGCACTGAGCATTACATCAGAACACGTTCAGAAAAATATCGAGAAATACTTTTTGGGAAAAATAAATACTATGCTTAAGAGCGCAGCTCTTATTGTCCCGTTCCTGCAGCGAGCGGCTGCGGAAGCGGCGGCGTAACCGAGAAAACAGGCACAAGAGCGAAGGATGAAGGAGAAAAGCGTAGTGTCACCTGGGGCCACGCACCGTATATTTATTTTTTATTTACAGTACCCTCAGGGCCCAGAAAGGTGTAACAGAGG
This sequence comes from Dermacentor albipictus, assembly GCF_038994185.2. Classification (NCBI taxonomy): domain Eukaryota; kingdom Metazoa; phylum Arthropoda; class Arachnida; order Ixodida; family Ixodidae; genus Dermacentor; species Dermacentor albipictus. Next base: position 194,266 of record NW_027225664.1, read on the forward strand.
GGGTGGGTGCAATAAACAATAAAAGTACAACACGTTCAAACAATTATTAGTATTTAAAGTGATAAACTCTAAATATGATCATTTACTGCAATGTTGAAAGATGATGTCTCCTCGATAAAGGTGATGGAGGGGGGGAGGCGATTCGACTCGGCACTGGTTTTTGGCAGAAATGAATCAGACAAAACATTTGTGCGACAGAAAGGAATGAACACGTTAAACTGATGATCAAGACGTGATGACATGTACAAAGGTTCTGTAATGAATTCTTGTTTAAGGGAATTATATTGGTAAATAATTTTTTTTAAAGGCAGAGACGGGAAATCTTTCTTCGAAGCTGCAAATGAATAAGGCCAAGGTTTGACTGCATTAAAGAAACGCTAGCTGTGCGGGAAGAATTTGAAAGGATGAAACGGGCTGGCCTGTTCTGAACGAACACAATGATGTCTGCTAATGTTTTTGACCAGGGTCCCAGACAGATGACGCAAACTCTAGCTTCAATCTAATTAGTATTTTGTAGAGCAGTAGCTTCAAATAGGGTGGGGATTTAGAAAAATTCCTGCAAATGTAGCCAAGAGAGGTGTTTGCATTGTTCGTGAAGTGTTCGATGTGCACATGCCACGAAATCTTATTGTTTAGCTGGATTCCAAGATAGTTATAGGAACTCACGTGCTCAAGGTTGGTTTCATTGATAATATAGCCGGAAGGAGTGCGCGAGTTTGGGCGACGCGAGACAGACATAATTTTGCATTAAGTCGAATTTAAGAACATTAGCCATTCTGAGCACCACCTTGAAATGTTATCTAGATCGGACTGAAGCATAAAGTTATCATGCTTATTAGTTATTTCACAGTATAAAGCACAATCGTCGGCAAAAATAATAATGGAACTAATAAATACAGCAGGTAAGTCATTTATATAAATTAGGAATAGTAACCATCCCACGACGGAGCCTTGAGGCACATATGACTTTACAGCGCAGTGCGGGGATCCAGAATCATTAGCTGTTACAAACTGGGTACAGTTGTTTAGAAAACGTTCTATACATTTACATTTAAGGATATTAGGATCAGTATTAAGAGTACTAAGTTTAAGAAGCAGTAACTGATGATACATTTTCTGAGACGTTTTTGCAATATATATATATATATATATATATATATATATATATATATATTATGACGTCTGTGTTGGTGCGACATCTATTTGGCCCGTGTACTCGGCGTCAAACCAGCACAGGCCTTAAGTGTCTTAATGTGTCTGTGTGCATATTCATGCACACAAATCCTGATGGGTGCATATATATATGTATATATTACTACTGGTGACAAGAATCAGAACACCTCTCATATATATCTGATATACTTAACAGCTTATTTTATGTATTGCTCTGGGGGGCACCTTCCAGGGCACCACAAATAACGCGATGATTGACTTGACAGGCCCGATTTGCACCACGCCTTTGTCTGCATCGCCCCCGTGTCTGTCATGCCTTCCTTATCCAAAATGCTCAGATCGATGCGTTCATAATTGTTGCTCAACATATATTATTTAACGCTCATGTGGTCCCCCATCGGCGAGGTGTCCAGCGTGCACCCCGTTCGCTACATCCCTAGTGATAACCTTAGCTTGAATATTAAGCTTTTTAGTTATATTATATAGCGCACTAACAACGAAAAATAAAATAACGCTCATTGTATCAGCCTGCACACATGCCCTTGCTAAAGTGGGTTTGTACAGCTTGAGGAAGAACATAAAGTTAGCCTTATACAATTATATGATATATGCTAGCATCTGCTTAGAAATTTCACCTACATAAAAAAGTAATTTGGCACATGTGCACCCATTATCGATTTATCTACTTTTGCTGCACTTGCTACCAAAATAAAAGAGTATGTAGACATTTTGTGATGTTGCAGCTAGGCTAACAGAATTGCAAAAAAGGGCTCCTATTTGAGACCTTTGCTGCTTGTTAGGCTTATGTGCAAAAGCAAAACAAACTTGTTTGAATTATGTAACATCATGGCATGAACGTTTTAAAACTGGCACTCAAAGTCATCAGGTACACCTGCTTTTAAATTTTTGTCTAAGCACAATTCAGCAACATAATAATGCCGATTGGATAAGAATATGGCTCTGAGAGTAAGATTGGTATCTGAACACAGGTTGAGTTTTATTTCTGTAATACTGGATGTGAGCTTCAACAAGAGGAGTTAAGCATGTTTCTTCATCCCATTACCTAATTTGATACAATGGGCTGAAACGTATAGCAATAGTTGAAAACTAGTAAGCTTAACAAATTTCAAATAACATTATGCAGTATCAATAAGTAAACACTATTTATTAGCTATTAGAGTAAGACATGCATCAGTGGCGCATGAGACAGTTTGCATGCCCAGTGCCTTCTCAACTCCCTTCTTTGTCAGCGGTGGGGACAAGGTCAAGAAGACGCGCAGCACCTTGCTATTTAGGGATTACCTGCTTCCCTTAAACTACTACAGCATATTTATACCTTCATTACATTTTATCAGTCGATGTTTAGATCTTATAATCAGACAAGTGATCATATTTAACTTTGTCATCATCACCATCATCATCATCATCAGCCTGGTTACGCCTACTGCAGGGCAAAGGCCTCTCCCATATTTCTCCAACAATCCCGGTCATGTACTAATTGTGGCCATGCCGTCCCTGCAAACTTCTTAATTTCATCCGCCCGCCTAACTTTCTGCCGCCCCCTGCTACTCTTCCCTTCCCGTGGAATCCAGTCCGTAACCCTTAATGACCATCGGTTATCTTCCCTCCTCATTGCATGTCCTGCCCATGCCCATTTCTTTCTCTTGATTTCAACTAAGATGTCATTAACTCGCGTTTGTTCCCTCACCCAATCTGCTCTTTTCTTATCCCTTAACGTTACACCTATCATTCTTCTTTCCATAGCTCGTTGCGTCGTCCTCAATTTGAGTAGAGCCCTTTTCGTAAGCCTCCAGGTTTCTGCCCCGTAGGTGAGTACTGGTAAGACAAAGCTATTATAGACTTTTCTCTTGAGGGATAATGGCAACCTGCTGTTCATGATCTGAGAATGCCTGCCAAACTTTGTGCTGAATGCTAATAGCATGCGACACTGAGGCCAGTTGGTGTAGCAAAACTCTGATAAAAGATGTGAAGTGCAAACACAACAAAACGCTTCATTTATTTTATCCTTATGCCTTATCTTCGTTAACAGTTGGTTTCTGCTCGAACAGCATTGTACTTAGCCACATGCTGTGCCATATGGCAGATTGTGTCTTACATTGTTACATGACCTTCTACATACAGCAACCACAAAGATGATACTAAAAAAGAATATTGCTGTGCATGTGCCCCACTTCTTGTGCGTCTCATCCTTGTGTAAATTCTACATGAAGATTATGAACCACTAACGCATCCAAGCCTCCACCCAAGCAACTCAGGTCTTATGCGATAACCTGGTATCCTGTAGTCATGAGATTTCTTTTTAAGTCGTGCAGGGAAAGGCTCTTGCTTCTGTTTACCTGCTTTCGCCGCATTATATGTTAACTTGTGTTTGTTTCCTAAGAGCTGTTGCTTTAGTTTTCGACTTGGAGTTATGTCAATGCAAATGTTAGAGGAGTCGCCCTATATGTCCAAAAATGCTTTCATACAAGCGTTACAAACATTACATGTTTGAAGGAATGTTATAGACGCATTGATGAGATAAATTCGTCTTGGATGCGTTAAAAAGATTTATTTCATATAAGAACACCAACTGTGCATTGTCTTCTATGGAGATCAGTGAGGTTATCAATATCTCCTACAAATAATTTCAGGAGTTTTTGGTACAATGTATGTACAAATATGTACAATGGCCCTGACATGCTGGAGTTTTGAACATGCCATGCTGTAACATGTCGGTGAGCAACGAAATTGGCAGGGTAGTAGAAGTAACGGTTCTCTGCATTGGGTTGTGCTGTCGCCGGGCTGTATAGCCGCTCTCGCTTGCTTTATTTGCGTGTTCAGGCTGTATTTCTTGGTTTATTCGGTTGTTCAGCTGCCAGAAAAGGCACCTGCATTCCCTCGGAGTTGCCTTTATCGCATATTGTGAAGAGAGCACCCCATCCTTTGTTTGCCCTTGTAGAAAGCTGATGTAAAAGTGTAGTCGAGCCTCTAAAACTGCGGGCGTTTGCTTAATTTAAAAGCTGCCATGCACAGAAATTTTACAAGATTTAAGGGGAATTCAAATGGTAAAATGGCCCACATATGTAAGCTAAAATTCCTAGAGTGGTAGAAACTAATTCAGAGCAAATTACAGAGAGGAGAGGCAAAAAAGTTATCGATCAACTGAGGTGGCACACAGCCATTTATAGCATGAAGCTAGGAAACTGTAGATAAGAAGTGGTGTTTGAGCACCCGTTTTCACATTACGCATTGCTGTAAACAAATGATTCACACCAAATGAAATTACTGCTGGGAAATTGTTACCTCTATAAAGCAAAATTACTGCACATGAATGCGAAGGCTCCAGGCACTGACCCGCGCTATTTACTGATATTCATATCTGTAAATGTGCTTTTGATGCACAATAATATTCTTGGTGGGCACTCTCACTGTAAACACACACAAGAACTGTTCAAGCTCAGCCATTATGCTAATGCCACCAGCTCATTTACTCATTTATTTGTTTGATTAGTTGATTACATTGTTGTTCTGAGGCCTTTGTTGAGAGTCTAAGTCTGTTAAGCTAGTAGACACACAGCGCAGCAGCCTAACTTAGCAGCTTCACATCGGGCAACTTCAGTACGTATACACCAAAGAAGCAGCGCAGTGGAAAGGTCTACAACTTCTGGTATGCAGTGTATGCACTCGGCATAGCACTTTGCTTCCTCGGCGAAGGAAGGCGCGCTATGTACAAAGCCTCCCACAGACAGAATTATCCACAATTCCTGTTGCAGCGTAGCTCAGACGAGCAGATACTTTCTTTCACCAGCAGGGCCTCGTGTTTCGTACTGCCTGAACTCAGCAAGCACAACATGGAGAACTCTGTTGACTGACATTTCTGCAGCGTCGCCTGGGCTGCGCATCTGGCCCATAATTTCAGTACTGCTCGGCTAATGAGGCATTTTTTTTCAATTTCGCCAGGGTTACCATGTGCACACCTGCCACGTTTCCCACTATGGCATTTCTTCAGCTAATTCAATGCAAGTCCAGCACACACCGTTCAAACTGATTTTGCTGCTAGTCTGACTTCCAGGCACAGAAGCAATGTCTGTGCCAGTCAAAAAACTCCACTACCAATGATAAAGAATTTCAACATTTCTATGGTAGTTCACACAGTAGCAAGAGTGAAATCTTTACGTTTGCTGCAAAGTTGAGATCGTGATTGCTTCATAGTATCAACTTACCCATTTTTTATTTGTATATTTGTTAACATTTCTTACCAGTAAAAATTGTTCGCGAGTGGAGCACAGGTCCTCTTCACGCTTTCATCAGTCCTCGTTCGAGTAGCGCTTTTTCTATACATTGAAATTTTGAGCATTCACTACCTGTCCCCCCCCCCCTCCCAGACAACTTGCATCATGGCAAGTTTTATGCACGGCAATCCATAGTAAGGAGCTGCGTTGTTATGCAACATTTAGCACTTGTGCTCTTGATATTTCTTTCTGTGTGCACATGTTGTTCGCGCTAACTAGCATTTCCCATAGCTTCCATTGAATTCACTTTATTTCAAAACCACCGATGTTTAGGACTGACAATTAACAAAACTCCATTGCCTGCTTTTTATCATTATGTCTGAATAATTCTGCTTTGGGTTATGCTGTGGAAGGGCGACGAATAGTGTGATATAGTCACACAAACATTTTTTGTAAGAGGAACAAACAAGGCAGGACAAGTAAATTTACAAACAAAGCATTTATTATTATCTAAAGAGCGCTAAACAGAAACACTTCCTCTGCACAACAACCCATAGGTAGTACAAACAGCCATTGTTGCATAACAAGAGTTCTTTCACCAAGTTTCCCATCGACAAACCAATTTAGAACTTTGATACAAGTCTAGCAGGCAATGTTCGAACTTGTCATCGGGATGGCAGATCTTCAGATCACTTGATCTCTTGACGCAATAGCAATACTCGGGACGGTGAAGGCATTCAACTAGTAAATTTCTTGTAAGGAGGTAGAGTCTTCCACCTGGTACAATCGGTGATTCAATAATAAGAAACCCTGGGCCTTCCTCTGTAGTCGCAACAACAACACTCCCACACCAGCATGTGCATTGATTAGGCGTTGCACTCTTCACTTCATAGACTCTCATTGGCAAGACTTCTTTGGCACAGCCTGGAACTGTGTTCCAATCGACAGGCTTACTTCTAGCTGTTTGAAGCCCATGGTCAAGTTGAAATGTATGAAATTGGTAACACTCTCTCAACTGCATGGTGTCGATTTGCTAGTGTATACGTGAAATTTCTGAAATTATTGACTGTTCTTACCTGTTTCTTGAAGCTTTGGTACTTTGCTTCAAATATAATTGACCAAAAATGTCTCAGAGGGCCAACTTCACGTACGTTCTTTCCATAATGCACCATCTAGTGTAGTGCAGCTTGGGTATAAGTAAAATGGGGCCATATCTGCCTGCAAATTCAATCAAGAAGATCTGCACAATTACATCCAAATAAGAAAGGCATGTAGATAAGATTTCAGATGCACATGTGTTCTAAAATTTCACGACACTTCAAAACGATCTCCCAATCTTCATGTACTTCTGGAATTCTCGATTATAATATAAATGGCAAAAACCTAAAGAAACACCATTTGTTTGACGCAGTGCTTGCCAAGAGAGAGTGGTTGGCTAAAATGCCATGTTTAACGGCGGGAGCCTGTTCTTTGCATCATACTGACCATAGTCAGATGATGACACTGCTTCAAGGTTTTTCTTTGAGATCGAGTGACTAGATTTTAGAGATTTCAGAACATGCCTCAGAACACATTCTCGTCCCCCTTCCAATATATCGTGCATTAGGTCTGGAGGCAACTGCCGGGTCACATTAAAATACTGCAAACGCAGAAGAGGCAATACCTCATTCACGCCATACAAAGACTTGTTAAGCGCATTCACACTAATTGCTTGAAGATGCAACTGTTTAACATGGGGGCCTGGCACATTGTTCATTGTTTCACTAGTTTTTTGGCCAAATGCTTTATTGATACCATGCAGTATCTTCAAACTTGTCCTTTGCTGAGACAACAAGAAAATCCACCTAAGCGACTAAGGGGAAGATTATCACCGCGAAAGACAAGCATAAGAACAATGGCACATAACTTCTCTCCACTGATTTCAATTGTAAGGCCATTCTTGTACGTGTGCTTTAAGTCGTCTAGAATTGGCTCCAATACTTGGTCTAGGCCATGAGTCTTCACGTCGGCATAGCGCCCGAGCATGACTAAATAGATGCGGTCAAATTGTGACCTGTGCTTGGCGTGAATTTTTAACAAGGCACAGTACAGAGCAAGGAGCTTGTGCTTGCCTCGTTTGGCACCCAATGGATTCACCACTTCAATCTCGTCAGTATAGAACAAAGTGATTATGGTGGTTCTGCTACCATGAGGGATTACAGCTCGACGGTGTTCTTTGCACACATGACCATCACTGTAGTCTCTGTACATAGTGGGTGCAAGATTCACAATATCAGGTGTCGTTAGATAAGCGGCAATGTTAGGGATTTCATGAACTCCAGTGAGAAGCTTGGGCGATGGAACATATTGGCACCTTGCAGCCTGGACCAAATGCTGTTCCTCAGGGGCTACGAAAGGAAACGTTCTCATAGCACATTCGTCTCGTTGTTTGCTGTCGAGTCCCCGGAAAAGCTCAAGCACAAATGAGCAGGCGAGTAGAGGTTTAACATCAGGAGCTGTTGAAGATGCTTTCATAGCATGTGCAATCTTATTACCGTAAGCTTTTAGCACTGGTTCGAACACCACATGCAATTCAGCAGACACGCTGACAGCTGCTCTATGTGGCAGACAATGTTTTTCTGTGACGCTCAAAAAGAAATTCCATATAGTTGACTTTGCCTGCTTGAGAAAGTATTCAAAGCGATCAAGTGAGGCCGTTGTATGGTCTGATGACAAATCATCTGTGGAGAGGTCGTTCACTAAAAACGTTCGCGCTGCCGTCAGCACAGTCTGTTGCTTGTGGAAACTGTTGCCTGTCCGGCACATCTGAATTTCCTCCACCAGCAGGCTGTTCAGTGCGTCGCCGTTGCAAAGTGCTGCTGTTTTCTTCAAGTAAGTTAAGATAGCGAGGATACAGATGTGATCTGTATGGAGAGAAATTTGTATAAGTGCCTGCACAGGCTTTGATGCCGGAGTATACAGTGAAGATTGGCTCCGTATTTTGCACTAGGCCTATGTGCGTGACGACTCGTTTAAGCTAGTATCAGAAGAACGGGCACATTGGACAATACTTCACATTCATTGTTAGTGCCATAACGCACCAAAGCCTCAGAAGTACGGTAGTGCTTTTCCTAACAGTTCAGGAAACGAAATGCTCACGTTTCAGGAGTAGCGCGGACTTGCCAATGACACGCATGACAGATTGTACGCGCTCCAAAACGACACAAATTTCACAGTTCGCGCGACGAAACGTCACCGGTACAGTATACTAGCATACGATAGCATGTCGTCTAGTTCGTACCACTATACGGACTATACCGCTTGCGCGTAGCGAAGCATAGACGCAACGCGCGAAGGGGTACATTTTGGTGACCGTACTTTTTGCGTAGCTGATGTATGAAATTGAAAGCCGCGCGCCGCTATCAGCCATGCTACTTCGATGAGCGCATATGGGGCTTCCCATCGCCCATCCATCCAGTCGGAGTCGAAGGCGCCTTGGTAGCGACAGCATTCCAAGAGTATTGTGCCGCGCCATTGCACGCACCCATCAAACTCGCAACAGTGAATATTCTATGCTCGCATTGTGAAGCATTTGGTGTTGTCCTAGTTGACGGTTCTTAACAATCTGTGCGTAATACCTCAAGTTCCGTGATTGCGATCGTCTCAATTGAACAGCCCGTGATTCTGCTGCTCATGCAAACATCTATTTGTGAGCCATGGCATCAAAATGCTTGATTATGCATGGCGACAGCAATGTCGCCATGACTTTCGACGATCCTTGGAGCCGACAGGTCCTTCTAAGCCACATTTCGCAGAATGAAATGTTCAAGGACGTCGACGTCTGTTACCTTGGATTATCGTTGGGCGTTCCCTCGTCATCGTGTCGTCTTTTCACCATGTGTTCGTCCCTTTTAGCGCTAACATCAGTTTTAAAGAATACATAACCAACTAGCCCAGCACAAAGTTTTATTGTTCATGAACTAACCTCATAATGGTTGCAACCTAAACCGTCTTTTTCTTTTTTTTTCTCCTTTGTGTTGAGCATCCATGGGTTGCAGTAGCAGTGCAGGCACGGTTAGCTTTTACAGAAGTTAATTTCAACGTAGCTTGGTGTTTGCCTTCTCTTGCTCTAGCCTTGCATTTTAGTGCACATAGAGTGGGTCAAACCTAGGTATTCATACGATATCATTTACATTCGGCAGAATGAGCCACATTTGCGTAGTCGTGCTTTCAGTGCACACGTGCACTGAAAATCGTGTACGTGCTTTGTGACGCTTTTAAAGGCAGATATGTATGTAAATATCGGGCGCTTTGCATCTAGGAAGCAGTGGGCAAGTGAATAGCGAACATCAAAATAATCTTGTGCAGATGGTACACTGACGAGGGCTGCGCAATGTTGACTTGTGCCTCATGACGGAAAACAGGGGGAAAACGGGAAAGGAAAGGACAATGTGCGGTCCTGGATTTGTGCATTGTGTAAATTTTGTATAAGGCTGAGCAGTAAAAGGCACTATAATTTAACTGTGTTGTGTGTTAATTCCTGACCCCCCTAACCCCCTTTTTTATTAGGCCTAATTCTTAATTGGGAGATTCGCTAACCGGCTGAATAGTTTTCATTTCACGTAGCATATATTCTGACAGATTAAGTTGCTCTTAGGCGCCTATCGATACTATGCCACAGAATCACAGCTTTTTCGTGTTCCTGTTGGACCCTGGGATCTAATACTGACTATGTGGAGTTGTGAACATCTGCTTTGTTGTCATTAGGCACATTGCAGGTAGCAGTGTTTCTTGTAAAACTGCTGACTGGGTGATAATTTAAACATAGGTTTTCTAAAAGCCAGACACAATCCAGGCAACCCTTCCAAAGATGATACAATAACCTTAGCTGATTCTAGTGAATCAAAAATACCCGACGCTGAATGTGCCCGAATCCTGAACTCCGTATTCTGCAGTAATTTCATTTTATGTCCTCATCCTGTGTTTCCCACCCTAGATAGCTCCAGTTACCCGGCTATGGATTTTATTATGATCAAGCCCTTGGGGTAAAAAATGTAATTAAAAATCTAAAGGTGTCGTCAAGCCCTGGCGCAGACCAGGTTACCGCAGAGTTTTTGAAAAACACTTCAGTTTACTCATCTTTATTACTTTGAAAAGTATTCCAGTAATCTTTGGACACCCATCAGCTCCCTGCAGAGTGGAAAATTGGGAAGGTGGTTCCACTTCACAAGTCCGGCAACAAATGCTCACATCATAACTACCGCCCCATTTCCCTCACTAGCATTCCATGTAAACTACTCAAACATATCTTGTTCTCTCATTTAGTTAAGCACTTAGATGATAACTCATTGTTCACACGCGCACAGCACGGTTTCCGCAAAAGTTTGTCCTGCGAAACACAACTGCTTTCGTTCACTCACGATATTCATCTTATTCTTGATAAAGGTCCATGCGCAGACTATGTTTTCTTCGACTTTGAAAAGGCTTTCGAAAAGATATGTTACAAACTACTCATTCTACTCAAACTACTCATTCAAACTAAATCTTGACCATAATTAGTTTGCATGGCTAGGGCACTTTCTTGTTAACCGATCCTAGTTCGTTGCATTTAATAACCACCTCTCTACATTTAGCCCTGTTGAATCTGGCGTTCCTCAAGGATCAGTGTTAGGCCCTCTCTTTTCTTAAATTTATATTAGCGACACACCCAATCAAATTTCTTCTAACATTTATCTCTTTGCCGGCGTTATTTCTCGTGAAACATCTGACAACACTGATACTAACCTTCAGCAAAACGACATTACCTCTGTCTGTAACTGGTGCGACTTGTGGTTAATGAAACTAAACCCATCTAAGTGCAAAACCATGCATGTAACCCGCCATGAACTTCCTCTTCCGACCTATCACCTTAATAATACTGCCATGGAAGCAGTTACATCTTACAAACACCTAGGTGTCCGTTTAAACTCGACTCTTTCCTGGTCCTTACACATCGACAGTGTTATCAATAAAAGTAATCGCATGTTAGGTTATATCCGTAGAAACTTCTCTTCCGCTCCGTCATCGTTAAAGTTAATTTTGTACAAGACGCTATTTAGGAGCAAAATTAAATACGCTTCATCAGTTTGGGACCCATATGCTGAGGCACTAACCCAGTCTCGAACATGTTCGAAGTAATGCCTTGCGTTTCATCATAAGCAATTATAACCGCAAGGCTAGCGTAACTTCTATGAAAAACACCCTCCAACTTCCAGCGCTGTCTGCTCGTCGCAAATGCTCTCGCCTGGCTCTGTTTCATAAAATATACTTCCATAATTGATATCTACGCGATAATCTTATTTCATCCCCAACCTACATATCTCCTCGCATTGACCATCATCACAAAGTTGGAGTTTTGCAGTGTCACACTAGAGCTTGTCATGAGTCTTTTCTTCCGAGGTAGTGTGAAGAATGGAACCTCCTTCCCGGCGCGTTGATCGCTGTTGAAGCCTACGCACAATTTCGTGTGGCCATAATCAACACCATCGCTTCGGGCTTCACATGTTTATGACTACGTCACTTGCTGCCTTCTTTGTTTTCTTTCTTTTGTAACTTTTTTAACCCACTCGTTTCTGTGATACCTTGTAGTCTTGAGGTTATAATAAATGAAATGAAATACCAACTGCGCATTAGGCACGACCAAGGAATACCAGTCTGTTTGCTTTAGTTGAAATGTGCTCAGAAACGTAGTGCAGCACTCAGGTCAAACTTCCCCATTGTCTCTAAAGCAGTCATTTTAACCTGATGGGCATTTACACAGATCTTTGATGAGTATTTCGACACCTTCGTTGACATAACAGCAGACTCTGCTATCCACTACAAGGCAAGAATTAAAATCAAAGAGATGAGCCAAGTAAGGTGAGTGTTGCATCAATGCAGATGTTTGGTATTTATGTGTTCCTTTTAGGTTGTGGTAAAGGAGCTTTTTATTTCTTTCGGTTGTCATATCCAAAATTTAGAAAGTTATCCGAAAGCACTGCACAATGTTTTTCCTTTTTCTCTCATGCACTGTACTGGAGGATAGCAGATGTCCTCAAAAAAGGCGCACCATATTCACCACAACAGGCAGCGCCGGTCATGTGCACGTGCTGTCAACTGTGCCACATCATGTAATAATGAGCATCGAGAAACACAGGGCTGGGCGGAATTTAAAAACAGGCTGCGGTTGCTACAGTGGTTATACGATGATTTGTGTCTGCAAACAATGTAAGTCATGAACACAAACTTTTAGAAACCAGGTTCGACACATGTTGGCTTGTGGCGGTCTTGCTGAGCTATGTTGAAAGGAGCCTACCATTAAAGCTTTGTTGACTAAATCGGCTTTTTATGAAAGATTTCAGGTGCTAGAAGCAAAAAATAATGATTATTGTATTGTCTGCGGGCAATTTTTCCCCTGTACGGTATTTCCAATGCTCATCTAGCCTAATATGTAACTACAGAGATTTCAGTACCTGAAGTATCAGTCAGGTGTGTAAATTGTATCGCTTCAGCATAAACCAGTTTTGCAGCGTTAAATGTCCGATAGAAGTCTTATGGCATTGCCATCTTTAAATTTAATTATGTAATCTGACTTCTGTGGACTTCTAATGTCCTCTTTGTTGCTTTTATTAGGGGTGTGCAAATAATAATTTTTATGGTACAATGAAGTAGTACAAGAAGCAAATTGTGTATGAAATCCTTTTTTAGTAATGGACTGTTTTCACCATTATAAAGCTATGTTCGCATCGTAGTGTTAATGTCATGAAGTTTCTGCCATTCGAATGCACATCATGAATCTTTGCTTATTAAAAACGCAAATGGAGCATTAAGAACAGGTGCGACTTTTGTTCGCATACACAAGGCTCTTCAGAGGGAGCAAATTATTTTAGTTAGGCCAGTGAAGTTTGGCTCACTCAGTAACGTAACCTTCTCCATTTCGTAACTTCTCATGGTTTATGCCCATTATGGACGTGTGAATTAGCTTTATTCTGTTCATCCAATTTTATGTTAACTGAGTCCAGTTAATGATTCTGAAATACTTAAAAAATATTTGTGAAAACTAACAGTCACTATTCAATCAGAAGACTGGCGTAAATTTGTCCACATTGGATTTGTCATTTAACAGTTTCAAAAATTTTCACGCTTCTAGTTTTTATCTTGGATCTGTGCTCCAATATATCTGCAATATGGTCAAAGTAAAACTTCCATATTTTGTTTATTTCGTACTTATTGCTTCATTGCTATGGTATTTCAAATTTTTAAGCAGCTGTTAGGCTGATAAATCAACAGGTGCTGCTTTTTCACCTCGCCCTATTAACCTAGGTTGCTGTTTGGGTTAGCCAAAAAGGTTGCAAGTGTAGCATTTCAGTGCTGTAAGCAAATTACTGCCTGCGTTTATTTCCTTGCTGCTTCAAGTATAATTTTGCATCATGCCACCTAAGTTCATTCCGTCTTTGAATCGGCTAAGGTACCGTTGGAAACTGTATGCAGGTGCAGTCCGAGCCCTCATAGCCAAGTTTCCTAACTTGGCTGACAGCGCAGGGACCGGCTATGTAAGTTGCTCATTGTTTTGTTTGCAAGCTGAACAAAAGTGTGGTTTCAGGTGGTTGTCAACATTCTGATAAGTTGACTCATCATTTTTAAGGTGAAATAGCAAAATGGCAGTCGAGGTTGGTGTAGCTGTAGCCTTTGCAGGATTCATCGCCTTACTACGAAAACGAAGGAAACTTTCCCAAGGGTGGAAAAAGAGTGCCAGATTTAAAAGTGTTAAGGGTGGTTTTAGTTTACTTCTTTGAATTTGTCTACATCAGCCTTTCCGCAGGCATTTATGTATAAACCCTGGCATAGCTGTCATTGTTCAGAATCCGTATGTATGGATGGACTTAATGGATTTTCCATGTAACGTGAATCAAACCTTAAATATAAGTAGTGCACCATAAGCCAGTGAGACAGCGAGATGTGTTCATCTCAAAGGGACCCTAAACTATGTGGACAAATGTGCATAAACTGAGTCATTAGGGTAGGTACTTCTGGTCATTTGATTGATTGATTCTTTATTGGTTTATCACAATTTATGTCATGGGAGGTGAATAGAAAAGCCATTTGAGGATGGCTTAAGAGAGTCCTCTGCCCCCATATACTTTTTAGGCGCTCTACGTAAAGCGAGGAATTTATTACAGGGCAATAACTGTGTGCATCGCTACCGATTGTAGTTTCACAACTCCCCCGAGTCTTTAACCACCCTTTCACCTGCTACATGGCAAGTGCGCGCTAAAGCCCCTCCATACTCGTTTTCACCGACCAGCTGAAATACCGCCGACCTACCCTCCTCCTCCGCGCTGCTCCCTCACTCACACCCTATGCTTCCGGCGGCAAGCGGAACTTGTGTAATTCCAGCTTCCGATCTTAGGCGGAAGCGACGTCACAGCTGCGTTGTGGTGCAAGCGTGCAACAAGCGAAAATTCAGGAACCGGAATTTCCGGAAGCCGAACAACCGTATATGAAAACGCCGGAAGCGGAACTGGTATGAGGGACGCAAAGGTTGGTGCTACTTATCCAAAGCGGCCCTGGCGCATGGATGGAGAGGCTTTATTGCGCGCGACGTCAGTTGGGCAAGCTATCTGATTAGCTACCCAGGTTGCGTCATCGTAAATTCTTGAAACATGCTGCTGCATTAAGCTTAGCTTTATTAACATACATGTTGTTGTACAACCTACTTATGTTTTAATTAGGTCCTTTCTCCTTATTCTAAGTGACCATGTTTTGATTACCCACATTTATTGCATATGTGTGGATGTTATTTCCATCTGATGAGTGAAGTATATTTATGACTTGTATTTTTGAATTGTATTTTGAATTGTAGTGAATAGTGTATTTTTTTACCTTAGCTATACCTTCACATGAATTTTCTTTCTTCTTTTTTATTTGCTTCAACTTATTTGGTCTGTCATTACTTACTTATATCAAGATTAGTTTTGTTTCTATTTTCGGAAAATGGAATTCATTTATCAGTGTGTATTGTGCACTGTACTGTGTATTGTGTCTGCTTTTTAATTTTTCTGATGTAAGCAATGCCGCTATACTGATGTCAAGTGCGTAGGGGCCTGCAAGTTTGTCAAGCTGCCATTTTTGACAGCTTTTACTGCTGGCCTCGAGTGTCGTGCACCTTACATGTGACACAAATAAAATCAATATTATTGTTGGTATAGATATACATAGTAATTTGTACGCGCTTAAAAATAGGTACACAAATGTAATAAATCTATGGTTTTCTTTAAACTACTCTGGCGCAAAACCCGCCTGACAATGGGGATTGTCTGCTACGGCTCTGGCGCTGAAGCAGCTGATGGAATACGGAGTAGTTGCATAAAAATAAAGGCAGCAATGTGTTCTTTGGCCACAGTGACGAGAATGGTAGCAGTGCTGCACTATGCTCATCTTGCACAGCAAGTGTATGCAGGGAGTAAACTGCAGCGTCTGCATGCTGTAGAAAACATGAATGCGGAACTTGGTAAACAAAGCGGTCACCCGCACTTCTGAAAAGAAGGACGCTTCGCAACAGTTACCACCAGTTCTGCATATCTCAGAAAGTGAAGATTTTTATATAATTTTCCAAGAAAGACAACAGAAAGTTATCCTAACCAACCAAGATCCACGAAAAAAAGCATTGCGAAAGAAATTGAACGTGTTTTACAACATGTCATATGGCCGTCAAAAGACCGCCAGTATAGTTAGGCTCAAGTGTGCAAAACTTAAAATATTTGTTTTAAGACTTAAGTTGTATTTTAAAGGATGTAGAACGTGCTCAGAAACCCCAAATGAAGTTGTTTCTGTAACAATTCTTTTATGCGGTTCTTTTTCTTCTAAGCTGTGAAAAAAACCCGACAAATATTTACACATTTTCACTCATGTCGTAGGACTGGCAGATTGCAATCTCCATACGAAGTGTGCTGACGTACATTGGATGCTGTGGTTGATTGGACTTACACGAGTCGTCAGACACATAGGCCCAGTGCACTGTGCGGAGCACAAAGTCAGTGTATACTGCGGCATCGAAGGTTTTGCGAGCACTTATACAAATTTCTCTCCATACAGATCGCATCTGTATCGTCGATAACTTACTTGAAGAAAACAGCAGCACTTTGCAACAGCGACACACTGAAAAGCCTGCTGGTGGAGAAAATTCAGCTTTGCTGGACAGAGAACAGTTTCCATAAGCAAAAGACTGTGCTCATAAGAGCGCGAGCGTTTTCAGTGATCGACCTTCCACAGATGATTTGTCATCAGACCATACAACGGCTCCACTTGGGGCCCTATAACGTAAAACTATTCCAATATGTTTTATTCCAATCTCCTGACGTCAAATTTGCGTAACCGCCGACGCAAGCACCGGGCGGTCACCCGTAGGATTTTCTGAACAGACCAATCAAACGCCCGCCTGCTTCATCGTTATTTTTTCTACAACTTTTCGTCAGCACCTTGAGCGCTTGGACGAAGTTTTCACATGCATTTACAACGCTGGACTCCAACTCAACACAAAGAAATGCCATTTTGCCAGAAAGAACATCAAAGTGTTGGGCCATCTTATCAGCAAAGATGGCGTTCGACCAGATCCCGAAAAGGTTGCTGCCGTGCTTCGCTTCCCTCGCCCTGATAATCAAAAGCAATTAAGAAGTTTCTTAGGCCTGGCATCCTACTTCCGCCGCTTCATCAGTCAATTTGCGGCCGTGGCGTCGCCGCTACACAAGTTGCTCACGTCGGGCACTGCTTTCCCTCGGACAGATGAATGCGAACTTTCTTCCCAAGCCCTCAAGCAGGCATTAACCACCGACCCTGTCCTCTGTCACTTCGATGAGAACGCGCCAACTTGCTTGCACACCGACGCTAGTGGCCATGGGATTGGTGCTGTACATTCACAGCGTGATACCACCTCACGAGAGAGAGTTGTTGCCTATAGCAGTCGCGCACTAATACCTGCCGAAAATAATTACTCGATCACAGAACAGGAATGTCTCGCAGTACTTTTGGGCGATCCAAAAATTTCGACCATATCTTTACGGACGCCATTTCACGGTCATAACCGACCACTACGCCTTATGCTGGTTGTCGTCAATCAAAAATTTGTCCGGAAGACTTGGTCGCTGGATGGTACGCTTACAAGAGTACGACTTTGACGTTGTCTACAAGTCTGGGAAACAGCATCAAGATGCCGACGCTCTCTCTCGCTGCCCGCTGCCACTATTAGCTTCGAGCACATCTCTCCATTGCTCGTCACTTGATGATGAGACTAAGTAGTCACTCCCGTTATTACCTCTATCGGTTACTGACACGTTATCTTCCAATCGCGTCACTCACCTCGCCTCGTGTCAACGTTCTGACCCCTACTGCGACAGCATCATCCAACGCCTGTGCGGAACTACATCTGCACCAAATGCCAGATTACGTCGACAACTGCGACTATTTAGGCTTGACAAGGATGTGCTGTACCGCTACATATACAACTCCGACGGACACAGCTGGGTACCTAATCTTCCACGTTCGATGCGCACACAAGTCCTTGAAGCCTTGCACGACGACCCTTCTGCTGGCCATTTGGGATTCCACAAAACATACCACCGCGTTAGGAGCCGTTTCTTTTGGCCAGGCATGTCTACCTTTGTGGCCAAGTACGTCGCTTCTTGCGTTCAGTGTCAACGGCGGAAACGACCGACTTCGCCTCCTGCTGGGCTTTTACAGCCCATCCCATGTCCCGAGACACCGTTTGCCATCGTTGGGATAGACCTAGTTGGCCCTCTGCCCATAACGCCAGCGGGTCATCGATGGGTCGTGACAGCTGTTGACCAGCTCACAAGTTACGCAGAGACCGCTCCTCTACGCTCAAGTTCAGCCTCCGATGTTGCCACCTTCTTTCTAGATGCCATTGTGCTGCGCCATGGTGCATCTCGTATACTGTTAAGCGACCGCGCCAAGACTTTAATGTCAACAATGCTCGCAGAAGTACTCGGAGCTTGTGGCACAGTACATAAGACAACATCCGCATATCACCCACAAACAAATGGCTTAACCGAGCGATTTCATCGCACACTAATAGATATGATATCAATGTATATCGGGCCAAACCACAACAATTGGGACAAACTTTTACCTTTCGTGACTTTTGCTCACAACACAGCTATCCAACGAACTACGGTATACTCACCTTTCTATCTAGTTTACGGCCGTTCACCGACATTCACCATCGACGCCGCTTTCTTCAATGCCCCAACTAACACCTCGGCCAGTATACCCGAACAGTTCGTCTCGAGACTTGAGGAATGCCGTCAACGTGCTCGCTTCAACACAGAAGTCAGTCAGCTAGATCGCAAGCAACGTTACGACATCTCTCGTCGCGACGTCTCCTTTCGTCCTGGAGAGGAAGTGCTCCTTTGGACGCCCATTCGTACACCCGGTTTGTGCGAGAAGTTTGAATCCCGCTTTCTTGGACCCTATCTTATTAACGAACAAACATCCCCCGTGAACTATCGCGTTACTCCCGTAGACGTTTCTTCCGACCATCGTTGTCGTGGTTCGGAGATCGTTCACATTTCGCGCCTAAAACGATTCGTTCGGCGTTCCCCTCCTGGCTAAGTCACGGCCTGGCTGGCCGCTTGCCCGCGCGGGGAAATTAGTGTGAGCATTATTCATACGCTTCATATTCTCGCCTGTACATACTCATCATCACCGTTTTGGGGCCTGGTGGTGGGGCTCTGACTCGGGAGAATAAAGAAGAGACTGGCTGCCTGAACCTCGTCTCACAATATATATATATATATATATATATATATATATATATATATATATATATATATATATATATATATATATATATATATAAGAACCACGACCATCGTTGTCGTGGTTCGGAGATCGTTCACATTTCGCGCCTAAAACGATTCGTTCGGCGTTCCCCTCCTGGCTAAGTCACGGCCTGGCTGGCCGCACATACTCATCATCACCGTTTTGGGGCCTGGTGGTGGGGCTCTGACTCGGGAGAATAAAGAAGAGACTGGCTGCCTGAACCTCGTCTCACCATATATATATATATATATATATATATATATATATATATATATAAACGAGAAGGAAGGGGGTTAACCGAGGGGCCCGATTTTTATTAGTCATATCATGAAAAGCCAACAAACACTGGCACCAAGGACAACATAGGGGAAATTACTTCTGCTGAATAAATGGAATGACGAAACGCTAAATTGATTGAAATGAAAGGGAATGAAAATGGCTTCAGTGTTGGTTGGCTTCTTATCATATGACTATATATATATATATATATATATATATATATATATATATATATATATATATATATATATATATATATATATATATATTGTCGCGAAGCTCAGTAAGCGTTTGCGACTAGAATGATAGAGCAGCGAGAGGTAGTACAGCCGATCGAGCACCGAAGCAAAGTATTTTTCTCTCGTCGTCGTTGTTTCTCTCATAGCCACTGCCCCACTTCTCCTTATTTTACTGCACAGTTATCTTCTCCGCGGAAAAGGAAGCCATCCCGGTGACCTATTGGTAGGACAACACAGGCGGATCATAGCAGGGCATGAGACGCTGGAAGGCGATGATCCAAAGGTAGCTCGAGGGGTTCCACGACATAGTTGACTGGAGACGTTTGGTTGATCACGCGGTATGAGCCCTTGTACTTCGAAATGAATTTTGGCGACAGTCCAGTGGTAGGTGCTGGAACCCAAAGCCACACTAGCGAGCCAGGAGCATAGGATACAGGAATATGGGAAGTTTCTTGATGGTGCTTTTGGCGTTGCTGGTCTTCTGGTATAAATATACGGGAAAGCTTGCGACACTCTTCTGCGTGGGCAGCAGCTTCAGATAAGGTAGTGGTTTCCGTGGTGTGAGGGCGGTAAGGAAGGATAGTTTCCATTGTGAAAAAGGTTCGCGTCAGTGCAGGAGAAAGAAGGGGGGTAATCTGGTGGTAGTCTGAGTGGCGGTGTTGTAAGCGTAGGTCTGAAAAGATAGAACATGGTCCCATTTAGTTTGGTCGGATGCAATGTGCATGGCCAGCGCGTCACCAAGAGTGCGAATAAAGCACTCGGTTATGCCATTATTCTGCGGATGATACGCAGTAGTGGTGCGATGAATGATGCGGCATTCTTTTAGGAGAGCCTTGATGACGTCGGACAGGAATACGCGGCCTCTGTCACTGAGTAATTCCCTGGGAGCTCCATGGCAAAGGATGATGTGGCGCAGGAGAAACCAGGCGACGTCACGTGCAGAAGCGCTGGACAAACGGGAAGTTTCCTCATAGCGCGTAAGATGGTCGATGGCCACGATTACCCAGCGACTGTCGTCTGATGTCGTTGCCAGAGGTGCATAATTGTCGATGCCTACTCAATCAAAAGCACGTGCTGGACAAGGCAAAGGCTGCAATGGGGCGGTTGAATGATGAGGGGGATCTTTATGGCTTTGGCAAACGAGACAGGAGCGGACATAATGATGGATGAATCGATACAGCCCTCACCAGTAGTAACGAAGGCGTAGACGCGCGTATGTCTTCAGTACATCTCATTCGCGCACTGGGGATCATCGTGGAACGCTGCGCAAATATCCGAACGCGGATGCCGAGGGATGACAAGCAACCATTCGCGGCCGTCCTGGAGGTAGTTACGATGGTACAAGAGCCCGTTGCGAATGGAGAAGTGATGTGCTTGGTGGCGTAATGCACGACTGGTAGTGGGTGTCGATGGGGCGGACAAGAGTCTCAGCATGGACACAATCCATGTGTCTTTCTTGTGCTGCAGAAGAATGTCCATGGCAGCAAGAGAAGACTCGGACAATGAGGCTTTCGGGAAGCTAACCTCGTCAGTTAGTGGCAAACGAGACAAGGCATCCGCATCCGAGGGTTTTCGGCCAGACCAGTACAGCACTCGAATGTCGTGCTCCTGAAGTCGAACGGCCCATCGAACAAGACGACCGGATGGTTCTTTTAAGGACGACAACAAGCACAGCGAATGGTTATCAGTTATCACGTCAAATGGGCGGCCTAGAGATACGTGCGGAATTTGGTTATGGCCCAAATTCTTTCTTTTTCAGTTACAGAATAGTTCGATTCAGGTTTAGTGGGTGCACGACTGGCAAAGGCAATGACGTACTCAGCGAAGCCAGCCTTTCTGTGAGCGACAACGGCTCCAAGGCCTACGCCACTGGCATCCGAATGTATTTCAGTTGGAACGCTTGGGTCGAAATGGCGCAGGATTGGTGGGGCCGTCAAGAGACCACGCAGCTTTGTGAATGCGGCATCGCCGTCCGGTGACAAGTTGAAAGGCTGTGGCCATGAAGAAGCTCGTTAAAGGTGCTATTATGGTAGCGAAATTGCGGATGAAAAGGCGGAAGTATGACGCTAACCCAATCAAGCTGCGCAGTTTCTTCAAGGTCGTTGGTCGCGAAAAATGGGCAAGAACTTGTAGTTTTGCCGGACCAGGGAGTACACCTTCTTTCGACACGACATGGCCGAGAATGACCAGCTGCCGGGCAGCGAAGGGACACTTCTTCAAGTAAAGCTGGAGGCCAGCATCGGCGATGCACTTGAGGACGCATTTAAGTCGAAGTAAGTGGGAAAAAAAGTCCGGTGAAAAGATAAAGATGTCGTCCAGATAACACGGGCATATCTGCCATTTGAGGCCGCGCAAGATGTTGTCCATCATTCTTTCAAATGTGGCAGGCGCGTTACACAGGCCAAATGGCATCACGGTGAATTCAAATAAGCCGTCAGGTTTGATGAAGACCGTTTTTGGACTGTCTGACTTAGCCACTGGTTCTTGCGAGTACCCGGATCGTAAGATTAAAGATGAGTAGAATTCAGTGCCTTGGAGGCAGTCTAGTGCGTCGTCAATACGGGGTAGCGGGTAAAGGTCCTTGCGGGCGATCTCATTGAGTCGCCGGTAGTCCACGCAAAAGCGAATTGTGCCATCTTTCTTTTTACCAGCACTACAGGAGCAGCCCAGGGGCTGTGCGAAGGTTCTATGATACCGCGTTGCAGCATGTCTCCAACTCGCTCAACGATGACGCTACGCTCCGCGGCAGATACACGATACGGCCTGTGGCGCGAAGGCGCATGGTTGCCGTTGGCGATGTGATGAACACCAGTTGAAGTACGGCTTAAGCGAGATTGTTGTAGGTCGAATGACATGCGAAAGCGGCCTAGGAGATCGATGATCTGGGCCTGCTGCACTGGAGTGAGGTTGGGATCAATAGACTGGGAAAATGATGGGTCACACGGCGGCGTGGGAGGAGAAACTTGAAGGGCCAGAGCGTCAACGGGAGGAAAAACCGGGTCGTCAGGCACATCGTAAAGGAAGGTTGGTTCGATTTCGTCGGCCTAACCAAAACACTCATCGTGGAGCAGGCTAGCAGGGCAAGGAAACAGGTTCGATACATAAGGTGCGCTGGAACCTTGTCGAATGGCAAGGGCGAAAGGAAGCAAGAAGGGATGATGGCGAGCAACAAGCTTAGATGGCGTGAACAAAACTGTGGAGTCGGAAAACCCAACGCAGGAAATGGGTACAAGTGCGGCAGAGTATGGAGGAATCTCGGTGTCGGCGGTGACGAACACACGACCGGAAGCGTGATCAGTATCTTCAAAAACGTTGGTGCCGAATGGCAACAGCTTGAGTTCAGCACGGGCGCAAACTATAAGGACACGACGAGAGGACAAAAAGTCCCATCCTAAAATCATGGCATGGGAGCAGCGAGGCAGAGCAACGAATTCAACATGGTATAAAGCGTTGCTTATAACAACACGCACGGTACACTTCCCTAAGCGTTCAATCGGTGCAGCGCTTGCTGTACGTAATGAAATGGCGGAATATGGCATCGCGACTTTTCTAGAGTTAAGACGAAGCTGATCCGAAATCACTGATATTGCTGCTCCCATGTATACAAGCGCATGAACGGCAATGTCTTCTGCATAAACTTCAAGGACATTCGCAGGAAATAAATGAGGTCTTGAGGAGTTCGTTGAGATCGCAGTGCTTGCCTCCGGAATTGCGGTCCTTAGTTTTCCTCTCGGATAGCTTCAGGCCGACGGATAAGTGGTGACAGAGAATGCCGACGGGGAGACAGATTGAAGGTTTGGGAAGCAGGAGGCGAGGCTTCGAAGGGCTCAGCGGCAGTAACTCAACGGAACGGAGAGTCGAAACCGTTGCTTTCTGTCCTCGGAGAATCCGAAGGATACCATCCACGCCGGCGGCAAAGCCGTGCTGCATGCCCAGGTAGGTCGCACGAATAACAGATAGGCCGGTTGTCATGGGTGCCCCATCGATTGAGAACAGTGGGCGGAGACTGGTGGAAATATTGTCGAAGTGGGCGCACGGGCTGCTGTGGCGGCCATTAGCTGCTTGTAGGCGCATATGTTGCAGCTGCTTGCGGAGGTGAGGGAAAGGCGCTGATAAGTCTGGATTGAATACCTGCAGACAGAGGCCTTGAATCCGCGACAACGGCAGCGTACATAAGTGGAACAGGCGTAGGAGGCGGTTGATGAGCAAGTGGTACTGCGTTAGAGACTTGTTCTTGTATCACCTGACGGAGATCGGGAGACAAGGGTGACTCTGAGGCTGGACTGACTCGCAGAAGAGAGACGACGTGCTACTACTTCTCGTACAATGTGCTTAATTTGCCCGAAAATTGATGAACTGCAAGGAATAGCAGTGACACCATCACTCAGAGCTGAAAGCGCGACGTCGGGAGCTAGAGCTCGGCGCGTAGAAAGCCGTTGTATGCGCAGCTCCTCATAGCTCTGGCAAAGCGTTATGAGGTCGTTGACCATCTGAGGATTCTATGCCAAGAGCATTTGGAAAGCGTCATCATCTATGCCTTTCAAGTTGTTTTTAACCTTGTCATATTCGGTCATATCTAGGTTGATACGCCGGAAAATGTCAACTACACCTTCAATGTAGCTCGTAAAAGCTTCGCGCTTTTGTTGGGCACGACAGCGAAGCTGTTGTTCCGCCCGAAGTTTGCGCATAGCAGGGTGACCGAAGACTTCTTGAAGTGTAGTTCGGGATGCTGTCCAGATGGAAAAGTCAGGCTCATGGTTTCAGAACCAAAAATTGGCAACCCTGGAAAGGTAGAATGGTACGCAACCAAGCTTGTCAGGTTCAGACCATTTGTTGTCGGCACTCACTCGGTTGTACGATGACAGCCAGTCCTCTACGTCATGATCGTCAGTGCCATTGAATATGGGAGGATCCCGTTGGCGTGGCGCACCAGGACAGACGACCGGAGGTGGTGCCATGGGTGGCTCGGTAGGACTAGCCTCCTCAGGCATGGGAGATGGGACAGGGATCGTCCGGCTTCGGAGTTCCAGGTTTGCAAAAGGTCCAGGTTTTTCCTCCAAATGTCGCGAAGCTCTTTGGGCAGTAAGCGTTCGCGACTAGAGCGATAAAGCAGCGAGAGGTTGTACAGCCGATCGAGCACCAAAGCAAGGTTCTCTGTCGTCGTCGGCGTCTGTCATAGCCACAGCCCCACTGCTCCGTATTTTACTGCACAGTATATATATATATATATATATATATATATATATATATATATATATATATATATATATATATGTATATATGTACATATATACGCGAGTGCCTACGACTGCGCAGCGTATCCATCCTCCTCGGCTCGGCCTTCAAAGAACGCAAGATTGAGGTGTCCCACGTCTAGTCGCCTTTCGGGTGAGCGAAGCGGCCCGTTTTTCCACAATTATCTTACCCCTCCACGCTCTAAGTGCTGTCAAAGGCGGTTGAGACGCCTTATACCTAGCCGGGTTTACGGCCGACTGCGCACGTGCGATTCCGGAACTACGAGGACAGAACCGTTTAGAAATCGTTCTATATTGAGTGAGCCATCGCGATCAGCTAAATGCATCTATAGCGGACTGATTAGGGGAATTTTTAGGCACGCAAGGTTCGCGTAATAGGCAGCAGAGACTCCGTAAATGCGCCGCCGAGGCGTGCCAACTGAGGTGCATGTGCCCCTTTTGTGGTCAAAGCGAGCACATAGTGGGCGTTAGTGCTTCCTTAGCACCGGCATGAAGTTGCCATGAAGTTGTGAATCCCGAAAATCATGAACAATGACCTTTTAGTTTGCACATTGTGAACAAGGGGTCAGTTTTGATGCCCTTGATTTTCTGTTGACATACTTGGGATGTCAATAATTTCTTCTCAGCTTCCTGAATTATTTTGAGGCCCCAAGCTGACGCTACTGATGTCTTCAAATACAGACTTTTCAGGCTAAGGCTCCTGGCTTTGCAAGTGTGGTTGAAGAAAAGGTGGCACTCAGAGGTGGCTATTCTAGATGTGAGTGAAAGGAACTGGCAAATCTTGGTTGCATATTTTGTTTAGTTGTGTAGGAGGTAAAGGTTCGATGAAAATTTGTCTCGTCTCTAACGTGATGATAATCACTTACTTCGTCAGTAGATGCGGTCCAGAATTACTTGCGTCGAACGGGCCTCGATTGCTCGGCTACCAAGTCCGAACTCCTAATCTGCAAAGCCACGCGGAGAGTTCGTAAAACCCTGCGCGACAAAAAACGGGAGTACTCCAAGATACATATTATATTGGCAGATGGTACTCCCGTACCGCACGTAGACAAAATACGAATCCTGGGGTTACACCTGCAGGCAAATGGCCATAACGGAGAGACAGTGCGAAGATTTCGTTGTTCGGTAGATGACACGATCCGACTCTTTCGTCGCATCACGAATAGACGCAATGATATGCGTGAAGACCGCGATCCGTCTCGTGAAGACGTACGCGATAAGCCGCATAACGTATGTTGCCCCCTACCTAAGTGGATAGGGTGCGAAAAAACAAGGCCGAATGCGTGATACGAAAGGCTTTCAAGAGGGCGGTAGGCATTCCACTTAACGCGAGCACCGACAAGTTTCTAGAGTTTGGGCTTCACAACTCACTTGACGAGTTCATCGATGCGCACGATGTTGCACAATACGAAGGATTATCTAATTCAAAGACAGGTCGATGCATCCTCCAGTCACTCGGCATCACGTACCACACTTACCATGGAGAAAAGATGGTGGTTCCGGCCTCGGTCTGCAATGGTGTGATGATCCTACCGCTTCCCAAAAACATGCACCTGATGCACCACGCCGGTAGGTGCAACAAACGAGCAAGAGACCTTCAGAAGAAGTTTGGCAGCAGCAATGAGACGGTGTATGTAGACGCAGCGCCATATGGAGGAGGGAGAAGCGCACACGCGATCGCGGTTGTAGACCGCGGTTGTAGACCGGTTGTAACGCCTCGCGAGCAACATGGTGACTACGGGACACACGCAAACGGCCGTAGAAGCCGCGATAGCCCTAGCACTGGCTGCGGTTCCGAGCGCTGCGATCGTGATCAGCGACTCGCAGGCGGCAATCCGCGACTTCGCGCGTGGTTGCGTCTCCCAGGAAGCGGCCCGCATACTCCAAATTTGTGACGACGGCCACTCGTCATCACCCTCACAACCCGAAAATTCTACGGTCTCCCTCCTCTGTACCCCGGCACACACCGATGTCCCGCTCGCGGGCAACGAGGTGGCCCACATCACGGCTCGAGGTCTCACACCCCGAGCCGCCGCAAATTATGTGGCCGCCACCCCCGGCCCCGAGAGCGGGGCATCGGATCGGCCGGATAGGGAGACTACAACAGAATTGCAGCAATAAGAATAATAATGGGCATGGGGCGATCGTCTGACCACGTTCAGACACCTCACCCAACACTACAGATTCGAAAGACGCCATTCCCGCCTCCAGGCGATAAATTAAACAGGAATAAGGCCGTAGCTTTACGCTTGCTCCAGACACACACCTACCCTAGCCCCGCCATCCTACATCACTGCTACCTGGCTTTATATCCAGCAAATGGCTGTAAAGCTTGCGGCCAAAGAGCAACGCTGTGACACATGTTCTGGGAATGTGCCGGCAACCACGGTAATGAGACCACCTCTGTTCGCGACGCGTCCGTAATCGCGGCCATTGCCAGAGTACGGGAAGCCTCGAGCTCGCTTCTTCCCGACGCCGCCCCGGCTGCAGCAGCCGCCGAGGACCTTCTCCATCGGCGTCACCGCCGCTGTGAGGCGGCTCTCAAAAGTTCAGAGTTGGCAGACCAGTTCTGGGCCGTCCGGCAAGCCGAAGATGCCACTCGAGTCCAAGGACTTCGAGTCGCCACCTGAGGCCACCACAACAAAACTGCCGGACCATTCATTAATAAAGTTTCTTCTCCTCGAACTCTTGACAACTTTTTCTTCCGAACTTATTGACAGAACTTTGTAACCGACACTTACTGCTTCGTCTCACTCGCAACCAGAATAGAAATCTATAATTGCCACCTTTCCTTCAAACAGACTTGCAAAGCACAAAATCTTAATCCGAAAAATCTGCATTTGAAGTCATCGGTAGGGTCAGCGTGCTGCCTGAAGATAATTCGGCTAGCAGGGAAGAAATCAAGGGCTTTGAAACTCGAGCATTCTTTGCAAGGAGCGAACTATAGCAGATCATTATTTGCGTCTTCTGGGACATACAGTATTGTGATTTCGGGGTGAAGGACGAAAGACAGACTCTTTCCGCAGACAAGGAAGAAACGAAAAACTTTATACAATATTTGCAGATAGTGGATGATTAGCGTACAGGTAGCAGGAAGAGCGCATGAGACTGACTGCGAGGCTGGAAGCGACTCTCTTCTCACAATGGGCCGGTTCTCCCGTTTATTCCCTTTGGCGGCCCTCGTCTGCAGGCACCAGGTGGGGCAGGGTGATGACGTCGCCCGCGTCGAATTCTCGATTTGTGGCAGAGAAGTGGCAGCTCCCGTCGTCTCACTCATATGCACGTGGTGCACGTAGTATGGCACAACCCCCGTCGCCAGATAATACCTCCAGAACTCGAGCTGTTCGACGCGGCTCGACGTATGCAATGTTCTGATTGAGTAACTCCATGATAGGGTTAAGGAAATGGCTTGGCCTCCCTTCCATCCGCTTGTCTTTCCTTTGCTTGGATCTGAGAAAGCTCATGGAGTGACCGAAAATCAACGCCAACCACTTCGGTGAAAAGGAGCACCCTCCCAATGCTCTCCACAACGCCAGACCAAACTCCATGAAAACAAACACTCTAACCCCCTCTGTGCTCTCAAGAGCACCGTTACAGTTATTGTACTAAACACGAAACACGCACCCGATAAAGAGGCCGGGATACAGACCTCCACAAATAGCACTCTCAAAGAAGACACATTCAAAGAGAATAAACAGCTAAAGAATAGACTGCAAAGCAATTC